>NC_084573.2:2870000-2887500 GCF_033978685.3 Nerophis lumbriciformis
TGGGGCCCACCTTGTCCACTACAGGAAAACCGGAATTTGGTTTAGAACTTGGGAAAGTGTTAGTTTGAATGTCCAGGATGAGTGGAATGTGTTGATGTAGGAATGCTTTGAATAGGTTGACAAATGTGGGAATTGTGCAACTTGGAAACATTTCAATGGGAATTTCATTCAAATGTGGGAATTCCGGGAAAAGGGGGAATTTTTTGGAAAATGGTAAAAAACTTGAATAGTCTGAATGAATGAATGAATGGAATTTTTAAAACGGTTGAGAAATGTTGAAGTAGTAACATTTTTAATTGAGAAATGGAATTCCTGGAATTTCGGGAAAACTGGGAATTTTTCCAGTTCAAAAAACAACTTTGTTTTTTGTCCTGATTAAGAAGAATGTTTGGACGGTGGAACGGTTGAAGTGGGTTGAAAAATGTGGAAGGAGTAGTTGCCATAAACAAGGGTGAAAATAGGGTTTGGAAAACTGAGAATTCCAGGAATTCCTGTAATTTTTTTTTAAGTTAAAAAAATGATATTTAAATGTCCAGGATGAGTGGAATATGTTGAAGGTGGAATGGTTTGAGGGTCAAAAAATGTTTCGGATAAAAAGATAATTCTCTGAATTCCTGGAATTTTTTGGATAGTTTGAATGTCCAGGATGTTGAAGGCGGAATGGTTTGAATAGGTTGAAAAATGTGGAAATGGTGGAATTGGAAAAACGTTCATAAAAACTGGGAATTTTAGGAAATCTGGGAAGTAGTAACATTTTTAATTGAGAAATGGTATTATGGAATTCCTGGAATTTCGGGAAAACTGGAAATTTTTCCAGTTTTTTTGTCCTGACTAAGAGGAATGTTTGGACAGTGGAACGGTTGAAGTGGGTTGAAAAATGTGGAAGGAGTAGTCGCCATAAACATGGGTGAAAATAGGGTTTGGAAAACTGAGAATTCCAGGAATTCCTGTAATTTTTTTTTAAGTTAAAAAAATGATATTTAAATGTCCAGGATGAGTGGAATATGTTGAAGGTGGAATGGTTTGAGGGTCAAAAAGTGTTTTGGATAAAAAGAGAATTCTCTGAATTCCTGGAATTTTTTGGATAGTTTGAATGTCCAGGATGTTGAAGGTGGAATGGTTTGAATAGGTTGAAAAATGTGTAAATGGTGGAATGGGAAAAACGTTCATAAAAACTGGGAATTTTAGGAAATCTGGGAAGTAGTAACATTTTTAATTGAGAAATGGTATTATGGAATTCCTGGAATTTCGGGAAAACTGGAAATTTTTCCAGTTTTTTGTCCTGACTAAGAGGAATGTTTGGACAGTGGAACGGTTGAAGTGGGTTGAAAAATGTGGAAGGAGTAGTCGCCATAAACATGGGTGAAAATAGGGTTTGGAAAACTGAGAATTCCAGGAATTCCTGTAATTTTTTTGGAAGTTGAAAAAATTATATTTAAATTTCCAGGATGAGTGGAATATGTTGAAGGTGGAATGGTTTGAGGGTCAAAAAATGTTTTGGATAAAAAGAGAATTCTCTGAATTCCTGGAATTTTTTGGATAGTTTGATTGTCCAGTATGTTGAAGGTGGAATGGTTTGAGTAGGTTGAAAAATGTGGAAATGGTGGAATGGGAAAAACGTTCATAAAAACTGGGAATTTTAGGAAATCTGGGAAGTAGTAACATTTTTAATTGAGAAATGGTATTATGGAATTCCTGGAATTTCGGGAAAACTGGAAATTTTTCCAGTTTTTTGTCCTGACTAAGAGGAATGTTTGGACAGTGGAACGGTTGAAGTGGGTTGAAAAATGTGGAAGGAATAGTCGCCATAAACATGGGTGAAAATAGGGTTTGGAAAACTGAGAATTCCAGGAATTCCTGTAATTTTTTTTGAAGTTGAAAAAATGATATTTAAATGTCCAGGATGAGTGGAATATGTTGAAGGTGGAATGGTTTGAGGGTCAAAACATGTTTTGGATAAAAAGAGAATTCTCTGAATTCCAGGAATTTTTTGGATAGTTTGAATGTCCAGGATGTTGAAGGTGGAATGGTTTGAATAGGTTGAAAAATGTGGAAATGGTGGAATGGGAAAAACGTTCATAAAAACTGGGAATTTTAGGAAATCTGGGAAGTAGTAACATTTTTAATTGAGAAATGGTATTATGGAATTCCTGGAATTTTGGGAAAACTGGAAATTTTTCCAGTTTTTTGTCCTGACTATGAGGAATGTTTGGACAGTGGAACGGTTGAAGTGGGTTGAAAAATGTGGAAGGAGTAGTCGCCATAAACATGGGTGAAAATAGGGTTTGGAAAACTGAGAATTCCAGGAATTCCTGTAATTTTTTTTGAAGTTGAAAAAATGATATTTAAATGTCCAGGATGAGTGGAATATGTTGAAGGTGGAATGGTTTGAGGGTCAAAAAATGTTTTGGATAAAAAGAGAATTCTCTGAATTCCTGGAATGTTTGGGATAGTTTGAATGTCCAGGATGTTGAAGGTGGAATGGTTTGAATAGGTTGAAAAATGTGGAAATGGTGGAATGGGAAAAACGTCCATAAAAACTGGGAATTTTAGGAAATCTGGGAAGTAGTAACATTTTTAATTGAGAAATGGTATTATGGAATTCCTGGAATTTCGGGAAAACTGGAAATGTTTCCATTTTTTTGTCCTGACTAAGAGGAATGTTTGGACAGTGGAACGGTTGAAGTGGGTTGAAAAATTTGGAAGGAGTAGTCGCCATAAACATGGGTGAAAATAGTGTTTGGAAAACTGAGAATTCCAGGAATTCTTGTAATTTTTTTTGAAGTTGAAAAAATGATATTTAAATGTCCAGGATGAGTGGAATATGTTGAAGGTGGAATGGTTTGAGGGTCAAGAAATGTTTTGGATAAAAAGAGAATTCTCTGAATTCCTGGAATTTTTGGGATAGTTTGAATGTCCAGGATGTTGAAGGTGGAATGGTTTGAATAGGTTGAAAAATGTGGAAATGGTGGAATGGGAAAAACGTTCATAAAAACTGGGAATTTTAGGAAATCTGGGAAGTAGTAACATTTTTAATTGAGAAATGGTATTATGGAATTCCTGGAATTTCGGGAAAACTGGAAATGTTTCCAGTTTTTTGTCCTGACTAAGAGGAATGTTTGGACAGTGGAACGGTCGAAATGGGTTGAAAAATGTGGAAGGAGTAGTCGCCATAAACATGGGTGAAAATAGGGTTTGGAAAACTGAGAATTCCAGGAATTCCTGTAATTTTTTTTGAAATTGAAAAAATGATATTTAAATGTCCAGGATGAGTGGAATATGTTGAAGGTGGAATGGTTTGAGGGTCAAAAAATGTTTTGGATAAAAAGAGAATTCTCTGAATTCCTGGAATTTTTGGGATAGTTTGAATGTCCAGGATGTTGAAGGTGGAATGGTTTGAATAGGTTGAAAAATGTGGAAATGGTGGAATGGGAAAAACGTTCATAAAAACTGGGAATTTTAGGAAATATGGGAAGTAGTAACATTTTTAATTGAGAAATGGTATTATGGAATTTCGGGAAAACTGGAAATTTTTCCAGTTTTTTGTCCTGACTAAGAGGAATGTTTGGACAGTGGAACGGTTGAAGTGGGTTGAAAAATGTGGAAGGAGTAGTTGCCATAAACAAGGGTGAAAATAGGTTTTGGAAAACTGAAAATTCCAGGAATTCCTGTAATTTTTTTTTAAGTTAAAAAAATTATGTTTAAATGTCCAGGATGAGTGGAATATGTTGAAGGTAGAATGGTTTGAGGGTCAAAAAATGGTTTGGAAAAAAAGAGAATTCTCTGAATTCCTGGAATTTTTTGGATAGTTTGAATGTCCAGGATGTTGAAGGTGGAATGGTTTGAATAGGTTGAAAAATGTGGAAATGGTGGAATGGGAAAAACATTCATAAAAACTGGGAATTTTAGGAAATCTGGGAAGTAGTAACATTTTTAATTGAGAAATGGTATTATGGAATTCCTGGAATTTCGGGAAAACTGGAAATGTTTCCAGTTTTTTGTCCTGACTAAGAGGAATGTTTGGACAGTGGAACGGTTGAAGTGGGTTGAAAAATGTGGAAGGAGTAGTCGCCAGAAAAAAGGGTGAAAATAGTGTTTGGAAAACTGGGAATTCCTGGAATTTTTTTGCAGTTGAAAAAATTTATAGTTAAATTTCCAGGATAAGTGGAATATGTTGAGGGTGGAATGGTTTGAATTGTTTGGAAAAATGTGGAAATGGTGGAAGTTTGAAAATTGGCTAATTCAATTTGAATGAGGAAAAATGTCCCGGAAAACCTGGAATTCTGGGAAATTTGGGAATTTTTGGTGTAGAAAACCATCTGTCTGAACGCTTTGGAGCGTTTACACAATTATTATCAAGGCTTAGGTCAGGCTAATTACAAAAAGAAATAAGAAATGGAAAGAAAAAGGACTTAAAATAGATTTACGTACAACTAAGCAGAGTTCAAATAAATACATTCAAACTAAAAGAAGTTTCTCAGTGTGAACATGAAATATATTGTGAGCATTCCTCAACTTTCTCACTCTTTTTTGCCACTTGTGCCAGCTTTTTCTTCTTTTTTTTTTTTTTCATTGAATTTTTATTGACATCCAGCATCAGACATTCCTATCCATGACATCATATTTACATACATCATATATCTATTGTCTGCCCTAAATGTCAAAATATTTTCTTGTTTATACCCCAGGAATGCCAACCCCACCTCAAAAGAAAGGAATAGCAAGAAAACTAAATAATATTTACAAATAAGTCAATTAAATACAGAAAAACATGTAAAAAATAAATAAATAATAATAATCAGAAATAAAATAGAATAATATAAACAGATAGTAAATAATTATAAAAATAAATAAATACATTTAAAAAAAAAAAAATTATATATATATTATATATATAAATATTATTATTGTATTTATTTATTTTACACGTTTTTCTTTATATATATATATATAAAAAAAACGTGTAAAATATAAATTTATTTATTTTACACGTTTATTTTATTATTTTTCTTTATATATATATATATATATATATATATATATATATATATTTATATTTATATATATAGAAAAACGTGTAAAATAAATAAATTTATATTTTACACGTTTTTTTTATATATATATATAAAGAAAAACGTGTAAAATAAATAAATAAAATAATAATTATCAGAAATAAAATAAAATATTATAAACAGATAGTAAATAATTATAAAAATAAATAAAACAATAAATATAACAACAAAAAATATATATATTTTGATTTGATTTGATTTTTCTAAAATAACAAATATATATATATATATATATATATATAAATTTATATATATATAAATATATATATATATATATATATATATATACATACACATATATACATATACACTTATACATATATATATATATGTATATATATATATATATATATATGTATATATACATATATATATATATATATATATATATATATATATATATATCCATCCATCCATCCATCCATCCATTTTCTACCGCTTATTCCCTTTGGGGTCGCGGGGGCGCTGGAGCCTATCTCAGCTACAATCGGGCGGAAGGCGGGATACATATACTATATATATATATATATATATATATATATATATATATATATATATATATATATATATATATATATATATATATATATACATATATATATATATATATACATATATATATATATATATGTATATATATATATATGTATAAGTGTATATATATATATATATATGTATATATATATATATGTATATATATATATATATATATATATATATATATATACACTTATACATATATATATATATATATACATATATATATATATATATATATATATATATATATATATATGTATGTGTATACCGTAGACATAAAGGGAGTAATCTTCTTTTTTTAATTTAAAAAAAAATAATATATTTTTAAACAGTACAATCACTAATTGGACAAATTAAAAATCAGTCTTATGTGTCGTGACATAACTGACCCATTTTCCCCAGTATGAAGTACATTTCTCCAATTTATAATTAATTAAAAAGCAGTTATCTTCTCCATATTATAAATTATAAATCACAAATGGATACCACAATGAACATTTATAATATTATTATTATAATAATAATATGTGCCAGCTTTTTTGAAACATGTCGCAGGCATCAAATTCCAAATGAGCTAATATTTGCAAAACAATAACAAAGTTTCTCAGTGTGAACATGAAATATCTTGTCTTTGCAGTCTATTCAGTTGAATATAAGTTGAAAAGGATTTGTTGTATTCTCTTTTTATTTACCATTTACACAACTTCACTGCTTTTGGCTTTATTATTACTTTATATGCAGTCAGACTTTGTAGCAAAGGAGCATTTCCCCTGCAGGATTCCTGCCTTGCTAAAGTGCTAAAAGGTGATACATCCAGTAGCGTGGGTGAGAAGGGTGAGGTGATATCCAGTAGCGTGGGTGGCTTTTTTTTGGAACTCCCAACTTTCCCTTTTCAGTCCTGGCTAGTAGTGGCAATATGTCTCATGTGAACAGATGTGCTTTGACACGGATGAGGATGTTTGCCTTCGCCGCTCACATTCCTGCCAAGCAGCGCAGAAAGGGAGGCTTTTTGCTTTTTCCCCACGCAGACGTCTCGCAGGAGCACGCGGAGAATTGTGTGCCTTTTCTCCCAGGTGTGTGTGAAAGGAAACGTCTAGAAACTCTCTCCACTTCAAATACTTTGCATTAGTGTACTGTACATCCTGCTAAAGCACACTTAATGTGTCCACAAACATTCTTACAGCACCATTTGCAGTATGGTTGCCAAGCAACCTCGGTACAGTGCATACGAGAAGTATTCACAGCGTGTCACTTTTTTACACATTTTATTTTTCAGCCTTATTCTAAAATGAAAAAAATAAAATACAATTTTAAAAAAATGGTCCTCAAAATTCTACACACAACACACTATAATGACAATGTGAGTTTTTTTTGTCAATTTTCCAAATTTATTAAAAGTAAAAAAAAAACTAAGAAAAGACATGTACATAAGTATTCACAGCGCGTCACTTTTTCCACATTTTATGTTTCAGCCTTATTCCAAAATGAAAAAAAATAAAATAAAATACAAAAAAAATGGTCCTCAAAATAATGACAATGTGAGTTTTTTTTGTTAATTTTCTAAATTATAGATTTTTTATTAGTAAAAAGCACTTTACGTTGAGCAAACAACCTCAAAGTGCTACAGTGTATTAAAAAAAATAAAATAAAAAGATGATAAAAATAAATAAAAATAAAAACTAGAATTAGCACGCATATATCTAAAAAAAAGAAGGGTTTTAAAGCCTTTTTTTTATAAGCATCCACAGTCTGTGGTGCCCTCAGGTGGTCAGGGAGAGCGTTCCACAGACTGGGAGCGGCGGAGCAGAAAGCCCGGTCTCTAAATGTATGTATTAAAATTAAAAAACTAAGAAAGGACATGTACATAAGTATTCACAGCACATCACTTTTTCCACATTTTATTTTTCAGCCTTATTCCAAAATGAAAAAAATAAAAAATAAATAATTGTCCTCAAAATTCTTTCACAATACCCTATAATGACAATGTGAGTTTTTAAAAATTTTGCAAGTGTAATAAAAGTTAAAAACTAATAAAAGACATGTACATAAGTATTCACAGCGCATCAATTTTTACACATTTTGTTATTTTTCAGTCTTATTCCAAAATAAAAATAAATAATGGTCCTCAAAATTCTACACACAATGCCCTACAATGACAATGAGTTTGTTGTCAATTTTCCAAATGTATTAAAAGTTTTAAAAAAAACTAAGAAAAGACATGTACATAAGTATTCACAGCGCGTCACTTTTTCCACATTTTATGTTTCAGCCTTATTCCAAAATGAAAAAAATAAAATAAAATGGTCCTCAAAATTCAACACATAATACCCTATAATGACAATGTGAGGTTTTTTTTTGTTAATTTTCTAAATTATAGATTTTATTTGTAAAAAGCACTTTACGTTGAGCAAACAACCTCAAAGTGCTACAGTGTATTAAAAAAAATAAATAAAAAGATGAAAAAAATAAAATAAAATAAAAACTAGAATTAGCACGCATTTATCTAAAAAAAAAAGAAAGAAAAAAAAGAGGGGTTTTAAAGCCTTTTTTTTTTAAGCATCCACAGTCTGTGGTGCCCTCAGGTGGTCAGGGAGAGCGTTCCACAGACTGGGAGCGGCGGAGCAGAAAGCCCGGTCTCTAAATGTATGTATTAAAAGTAAAAAAACTAAGAAAGGTCATGTATATAAGTATTCACAGCACATCACTTTTTCCACATTTTATTTTACAGCCTTATTCCAAAATGAAAAAATAAAAATTAATAATTGTCCTCAAAATTCTTTCACAATACCCTATAATGACAATGTGAGTTTTTAAAAATTATGCAAGTGTAATAAAAGTAAAAAACTAAGAAAAGACATGTACATAAGTATTCACAGCACATCACTTTTTCCACATTTTATTTTTCAGCCTTATTCCAAAATGAAAAAAATAAAAATAAATAATTGTCCTCAAAATTCTTTCACAATACCCTATAATGACAATGTGAGTTTTTAAAAATTATGCAAGTGTAATAAAAGTTAAAAACTAATAAAAGACATGTACATAAGTATTCACAGCGCATCAATTTTTATACATTTTGTTATTTTTCAGCCTTATTCCAAAATAAAAATAAATAATGGTCCTCAAAATTCTACACACAATACCCTACAATGACAATGAGTTTGTTGTCAATTTTCCAAATGTATTAAAAGTTAAAAAAAAACAACTAAGAAAAGACATGTACATAAGTATTCACAGCGCGTCACTTTTTCCACATTTTATGTTTCAGCCTTATTCCAAAATGAAAAAAATAAAATAAAATACAAAAAAATGGTCCTCAAAATTCAACACATAATACCCTATAATGACAATGTGAGTTTTTTTTTGTTAATTTTCTAAATTATAGATTTTATTTGTAAAAAGCACTTTACGTTGAGCAAACAACCTTAAAGTGCTACAGTGTATTAAAAAAATAAAAATAAAAAGATGATAAAAATAAATAAAAATAAAAACTAGAATTAGCACGCATATATCTAAAAAAAAGAAAGGAAAAAAAAAGAAGGGTTTTAAAGCCTTTTTTTATAAGCATCCACAGTCTGTGGTGCCCTCAGGTGGTCAGGGAGAGCGTTCCACAGACTGGGAGCGGCGGAGCAGAAAGCCCGGTCTCCAAATGTATGTATTAAAAGTAAAAAACTAAGAAAGGACATGTACATAAGTATTCACAGCACATCACCTTTTCCACATTTTATTTTTCAGCCTTATTCCAAAATGAAAAAAATAAAAATAAATAATTGTCCTCAAAATTCTTTCACAATACCCTATAATGACAATGTGAGTTTTTTTTAAATTATGCAAGTGTAATAAAAGTTAAAAACTAATAAAAGACATGTACATAAGTATTCAAAGCGCATCAATTTTTACACATTTTGTTATTTTTCAGCCTTATTCCAAAATAAAAATAAATAATGGTCCTCAAAATTCTACACACAATGCCCTACAATGACAATGAGTTTGTTGTCAATTTTCCAAATGTATTAAAAGTTTTAAAAAAAACTAAGAAAAGACATGTACATAAGTATTCACAGCGCGTCACTTTTTCCACATTTTATGTTTCAGCCTTATTCCAAAATGAAAAAAATAAAATAAAATGGTCCTCAAAATTCAACACATAATACCCTATAATGACAATGTGAGTTTTTTTTTGTTAATTTTCTAAATTATAGATTTTATTTGTAAAAAGCACTTTACGTTGAGCAAACAACCTCAGAGTGCTACAGTGTATTAAAAAAATAAATAAAAAGATAATAAAAAAAAAATAATAATAAAAACTAGAATTAGCACGCATATATCTTTAAAAAAAAAAGAAAGAAAAAAAAGAAGGGTTTTAAAGCCTTTTTTTATAAGCATCCACAGTCTGTGGTGCCCTCAAGTGGTCAGGGAGAGCGTTCCACAGACTGGGACCGGCGGATCAGAAAGCCCAGTCTCTAAATGTATGTATTAAAAGTAAAAAACTAAGAAAGGACATGTGCATAAGTATTCACAGCACATCACCTTTTCCACATTTTATTTTTCAGCCTTATTCCAAAATGAAAACAATAAAAATAAATAATTGTCCTCAAAATTCTTTCACAATACCCTATAATGACAATGTGAGTTTTTTAAAATTTTGCAAGTGTAATAAAAGTTAAAAACTAATAAAAGACATGTACATAAGTATTCACAGCGCATCAATTTTTACACATTTTGTTATTTTTCAGCCTTATTCCAAAATAAAAATAAATAATGGTCCTCAAAATTCTACACACAATACCCTACAATGACAATGAGTTTGTTGTCAATTTTCCAAATGTATTAAAAGTAAAATAAAAAACTAAGAAAAGACATGTACATAAGTATCCACAGCGCGTCACTTTTTCCACATTTTATGTTTCAGCCTTATTCCAAAATGAAAAAAATTAAATAAAATGGTCCTCAAAATTCAACACATAATACCCTATAATGACAATGTGAGGTTTTTTTTGTTAATTTTCTAAATTATAGATTTTATTTGTAAAAAGCACTTTACGTTGAGCAAACAACCTCAAAGTGCTACAATGTATTAAAAAAATAAAATAAAAAGATGATAAAAATAAATAAAAATAAAAACTAGAACTAGCACGCATATATCTAAAAAAAAAAAGAAAGAAAAAAAGAAGGGTTTTAAAGCCTTTTTTTTAATAAGCATCCACAGTCTGTGGTGCCCTCAGGTGGTCAGGGAGAGCGTTCCACAGACTGGGAGCGGCGGATCAGAAAGCCTGGTCTCTAAATGTATGTATTAAAAGTAAAAAACTAAGAAAGGACATGTACATAAGTATTCACAGCACATCACTTTTTCCACATTTTATTTTTCAGCCTTATTCCAAAATGAAAAAAATAAAAATAAATAATTGTCCTCAAAATTCTTTCACAATACCCTATAATGACAATGTGAGTTTTTTTTAAATTTTGCAAGTGTAATAAAAGTTAAAAACTAATAAAAGACATGTACATAAGTATTCACAGCGCATCAATTTTTACACATTTTGTTATTTTTCAGCCTTATTCCAAAATAAAAATAAATAATGGTCCTCAAAATTCTACACACAATACCCTACAATGACAATGAGTTTGTTGTCAATTTTCCAAATGTATTAAAGGAAAAAAAAAAACTAAGAAAAGACATGTACATAAGTATTCACAGCACGTCACATTTTCCACATTTTATGTTTCAGCCTTATTCCAAAATGAAAAAAATAAAATAAAATGGTCCTCAAAATTCAACACATAATACCCTATAATGACAATGTGAGTTTTTTTTTTGTTAATTTTCTAAATTATAGATTTTATTTGTAAAAAGCACTTTACGTTGAGCAAACAACCTCAAAGTGCTACAGTGTATTTAAAAAAAAAAAAAAAAAAGATGATAAAAATAAATAAAAATAAAAACTAGAACTAGCACGCATACATCTAAAAAAAAAGAAAGAAAAAAAGAAGGGTTTTAAAGCCTTTTTTATGAGCATCCACAGTCTGTGGTGCCCTCAGGTGGTCAGGGAGAGCGTTCCACAGACTGGGAGCGGCGGAGCAGAAAGCCCAGTCTCTAAATGTATGTATTAAAAGTAAAAAACTAAGAAAGAACATGTATATAAGTATTCACAGCACAGCGCATCAATTTTTACACATTTTGTTATTTTTCAGCCTTATTCCAAAATGGAAAAAAAAAAAAAAAAAAGGAAAAAAAATGGTCCTCAAAATTCTACACACAATACCCTATAATGACAATGTGATGTTTTTTGTTAATTTTCCAAATGTATTAAAAGTAAAAAACTAAGACATGTACATAAGTATTCACAGCGCGTCACTTTTTCCACATTTTATGTTTCAGCCTTATTCCAAAATGGGAAAGAAAAAAAAAAGTCCTCAAAATTCTACACACAATACCCTATAATGACAATGTGAGTTTTTTGTCAATTTTCCAAATGTATTAAAAGTAAAAAACTAAGAAAAGACATCTACATAAGTATTCACAGCGCGTCACTTTTTACACATTTCATGTTTCAGCCTTATTCCAAAATTTAAAAAATGGTCCTCAAAATTCTACACACAATACCCTATAATGACAATGTGAGTTTTTTTTGTTAATTTTCAAAATGATAGATTTTATTTGTAAAAAGCACTTTACGTCGCGCAAACAACCTCAAAGTGCTACAGTGTATTAAAAAAATAATAAAAAGATAATACAAATAAATACAAATAAAAACTAGAACTATCTAAAAAAAAAAGTATTTTTTTTGAAAGAAGGGTTTTAAAGCCTTTTTTAAAAGCATCCGCAGTCTGTGGTACCCTCAGGTGGTCAGGGTGAGCGTTCCACAAACTGAGAGCGGCGGAGCAGAAAACCCGGTCTCTAAATGTATGTATTAAAAGTAAAAAACTAAGAAAAGACATGTACGTAAGTATTCACAGCGCATCGATTTTTACACATTTTGTTATTTTTCAGCCTTATTCCAAAATGGAAAAAAAAAAGAAAAGAAAAAAATGGTCCTCAAAATTCTACACACAATACCCTATAATGACAATGTGATGTTTTTTTGTTAATTTTCCAAATGTATTAAAAGTAAAAAACTAAGACATGTACATAAGTATTCACAGCGCGTCACTTTTTCCACATTTTTTGTTTCAGCCTTATTCCAAAATGGGAAAGAAAAAAAAAAGTCCTCAAAATTCTACACGCAATACCCTATAATGACAATGTGAGTTTTTTTGTCAATTTTCCAAATGTATTAAAAGTAAAAAACTAAGAAAATACATCTACATAAGTATTCACAGCGCGTCACTTTTTACACATTTTATGTTTCAGCCTTATTCCAAAATGAAAAAAACAAACAAAAAACAAATTATCCTCAAAATTCTACACACAATACCCTATAATGACAATGTGAGTTTTTTTGGTCAATTTTCCAAATGTTTTAAAAATAAAAAACTAAGAAAAGACAAGTACGAATTGTTTTAGTTGAATTGTAAAACTTAGAAACGTTGCATAGAGTCGTGAATGAAGAATCCACACGAGTTGAAACGCCATGGACGGCGGGAAGACTAAACGGCGCTCTACTTCATGTTTAAAAAAAAATAAAAAATGGAAGGACACTGCGGCGCCTCCAGAGTGTGAACTCCTCCAAAAAATGGCGCCTAATAGCACAAACAAACACTTAAGCAAAGAAAAATCCATAACTTAGCCGCACCGTCTTGTAAGCCACTGGGTTCAAAGTGTAGGGGAAAGAAAATTAGCGGCTTATAGTCCGGAATTGATGGTCGTTTTGACTTTCGTCGTCACCTCCGCAAGAATGTTGGTAAACGCTGCCAGGGGGTCGGCTTCCATCTCCTCTGGTGGCCCGGTTTTGCACACCCCGTTCTGCAGCAGGCCCGCAGGCCACGCCCCCCTCCACAAGGAGTTAGCTATACTTCTACTAATGAACCATGTGTTTGCATCCCCTGCAGGTTGTTCTTGGAGCGTCAGAAGAACGTCTTCCGCGTCCACTCGGTGGCGTGCGCGGGCACGGAGGTGCACCTGGCGGCCTGCCCCCTGCGGTTCAACGCGGCCAACAGCACGTCGGCCTGCAAGGGCGGCTCGCCCGCCGTGGTGGGCTGCTTGGCGGGGCCGCTCTTCCTGCAGACCAGCGGCCTGAAGAAGAAGAAGAAGCCCAGAACCTCGGTAAAGTTGCCATCACAGAGAGCTAACTGTTGACATGCTGAGTTGATGAGCTGCTGCGTCGCCTCCGAGTTGGTGAAAGTCAGTTAGAGATTCTAAATCATGTCCCTGGCCTGTTTAGTAGACTGCTATAAACCGAGGATACATGGCGAGTATTGGCACAAAAAGATGCTTTTTTTTTTTTTCCTTAGTGAGGTTTATGTTGCATTCATCATCTGAAGCACATGTCACACTTCTAGGCCCAGGGGCCAAATGTGGCACCCCCCCCATTTTATAAGGCCTCTAAATAATATACTTTACAATAATATACTATCTTTTCTTACTAAATTTATATATATATATATATATATATATTTGTGTATACATATATATATATATATATATATATATATATATATATACACAAATATGTATGTATATATATATGTGTGTGTGTATATATACATTTATAGAGGTGTGTGTGTGTGTGTGTATATATACACATGTACACAAGGGTATATATATACACACATATATATACACACCATACTATATACGTATATTTTTTATATATATATGTGTATATGTGTGTGTATATATGCATGTGTATATATATATATATATATATATATATATATATATACATACACAAATATGTATGTATATATATATGTGTGTGTGTATATATATACATTTATAGAGGTGTGTGTGTATATACACATATACACAAGGGTATATATATACACATATACAGGTAAAAGCCAGTAAATTAGAATATTTTGAAAAACTTGATTTATTTCAGTAATTGCATTCAAAAGGTGTAACTTGTACATTATATTTATTCATTGCACACAGACTGATGCATTCAAATGTTTATTTCATTTAATTTTGATGATTTGAAGTGGCAACAAATGAAAATCCAAAATTCCGTGTGTCACAAAATTAGAATATTTCTTAAGGCTAATACAAAAAAGGGATTTTTAGAAATGTTGGCCAACTGAAAAGTATGAAAATGAAAAATATGAGCATGTACAATACTCAATACTTGGTTGGAGCTCCTTTTGCCTCAATTACTGCGTTAATGCGGCGTGGCATGGAGTCGATGAGTTTCTGGCACTGCTCAGGTGTTATGAGAGCCCAGGTTGCTCTGATAGTGGCCTTCAACTCTTCTGCGTTTTTGGGTCTGGCATTCTGCATCTTCCTTTTCACAATACCCCACAGATTTTCTATGGGGCTAAGGTCAGGGGAGTTGGCGGGCCAATTTAGAACAGAAATACCATGGTCCGTAAACCAGGCACGGGTAGATTTTGCGCTGTGTGCAGGCGCCAAGTCCTGTTGGAACTTGAAATCTCCATCTCCATAGAGCAGGTCAGCAGCAGGAAGCATGAAGTGCTCTAAAACTTGCTGGTAGACGGCTGCGTTGACCCTGGATCTCAGGAAACAGAGTGGACCGACACCAGCAGATGACATGGCACCCCAAACCATCACCCAACCATGCAAATTTTGCATTTCCTTTGGAAATCGAGGTCCCAGAGTCTGGAGGAAGACAGGAGAGGCACAGGATCCACGTTGCCTGAAGTCTAGTGTAAAGTTTCCACCATCAGTGATGGTTTGGGGTGCCATGTCATCTGCTGGTGTCGGTCCACTCTGTTTCCTGAGATCCAGGGTCAACGCAGCCGTCTACCAGCAAGTTTTAGAGCACTTCATGCTTCCTGCTGCTGACCTGCTCTATGGAGATGGAGATTTCAAGTTCCAACAGGACTTGGCGCCTGCACACAGCGCAAAATCTACCCGTGCCTGGTTTACGGACCATGGTATTTCTGTTCTAAATTGGCCCGCCAACTCCCCTGACCTTAGCCCCATAGAAAATCTGTGAAAAGGAAGATGCAGAATGCCAGACCCAAAAACGCAGAAGAGTTGAAGGCCACTATCAGAGCAACCTGGGCTCTCATAACACCTGAGCAGTGCCAGAAACTCATCGACTCCATGCCACGCCGCATTAACGCAGTAATTGAGGCAAAAGGAGCTCCAACCAAGTATTGAGTATTGTACATGCTCATATTTTTCATTTTCATACTTTTCAGTTGGCCAACATTTCTAAAAATCCCTTTTTTGTATTAGCCTTAAGTAATATTCTAATTTTGTGACACACGGAATTTTGGATTTTCATTTGTTGCCACTTCAAATCATCAAAATTAAATGAAATAAACATTTGAATGCATCAGTCTGTGTGCAATGAATAAATATAATGTACAAGTTACACCTTTTGAATGCAATTACTGAAATAAATCAAGTTTTTCAAAATATTCTAATTTACTGGCTTTTACCTGTATATACACACCATAATATATATGTATATTTATATATATATATATCTTTATATATATATGTGTATATGTGTGTGTATATATGCATGTGTATATATATACATATGTATACAGTATATACATGCATGTATATATACGTATAAATGTAAATATACGTGTGTATATATGTAAATATGTATACATATATTTCTATATATGTATACATATATTTTTATATATGTATACATACTGTATAAGTATATATATAAATATATATAAATACATACACATATGTTTATATAAGAATATATATATACGTATATATATACACATGTGAATATACACATAAGTGTATATAAATACAAGTGTGTGTATACTGTATATATACACGTATATACAGTATATATGTATGTGTATATACTGTATATATACACATATGTATATGTGTGTGTATACATGCATGTATATATACATATATATATATATATATATATATATATATATATATACACATTTATATATGTGAATGTATATACATATGAATACGTGTATATATATACACACATATATGTATATGTATATACACGCATGTGTATATACAGTATACACACACGCATATATAGACATATATATGTATATTGACCTGTATGTATGTATATATATATATATATATATATATATATATACACATGTGTGTATTAATATATATACGTATATGTACAGTATATATGTACATACTGTATATATACATATGTGTATATATGTACATACATAAATATGTATGTACATATACTATATGTGTGTATATATATGTACACATATGTATGTATATATGTTTTTGTCACACAGCAAACGGGTAGGGGCAGAATTTGTCTAGTGCAGGTATTCTCAAACTGTTCCATGTGGTGCTACGCCAAAGAATCACTTCATTATTCACAGTGTTACTGTTCAAACTGAAATGTAGGCCACAGGGTTTTAGGAACTGACACTTTACACCAACATTTTGGCTACTTTCCTTTGCTTTGTAAAGTGAACCCACTGACCCTTACTGTGTGTGTGTGTGTGTGTGTGTGTGTGTGTGTGTGTGTGTGTGTGTGTGTGTGTGTGTGTGTGTGTGTGTGTGTGTGTGTGTGTGTGTGTGTGTGTGTGTGTGTGTGTGTGTGTGTGTGTGTGTGTGTGTGTGTGTGTGTGTGTGTGTGTGTGTGTGTGTGTGTGTGTGTGTGTGTGTGTGTGTGTGTGTGTGTGTGTGTGTGTGTGTGTGTGTGTGTGTGTGTGTGTGTGTGTGTGTGTGTGTGTGTGTGTGTGTGTGTGTGTGTGTGTGTGTGTGTGTGTGTGTGTGTGTGTGTGTGTGTGTGTGTGTGTGTGTGTGTGTGTGTGTGTGTGTGTGTGTGTGTGTGTGTGTG
>NC_084573.2:2892500-2902500 GCF_033978685.3 Nerophis lumbriciformis
ATTGTTAGCATGCTAACGTTTTATGTTAGCTTTTTAGCTAATTGTGTATGTTTACACCTACGATTAGTGCATTTTGGTATTCCCTCTGACCTCGTCACGTGCAATCATGCTAACTTTAGCATGCTAACTTTAGCTAACATTTAATGCTAGCTTTTTCGCTAATTTTGCACGTTTTAACCACATACACAAAAAAATCATGTTTTATAATACTTGGTGCCATTTTGGATGTATGCTAACGTATCTTATATTAGCATGCTATTGTTAGCATGCTAACGTTTTATGTTAGCTTTTTAGCTAATTGTGTATGTTTACACCTACGATTAGTGCATTTTGGTATTCCCTCTGACCTCGTCACGTGCAATCATGCTAACTTTAGCATGCTAACTTTAGCATGCTAACTTTAGCTAGCATTTTATGCTAGCTTTTTCGCTAATTTTGCACGTTTTAACCACATACACAAAAAAAAATCATGTTTTATAATACTTGGTGCCATTTTGGATGTATGCTAACGTATCTTATATTAGCATGCTATTGTTAGCATGCTAACGTTTTATGTTAGCTTTTTAGCTAATTGTGTATGTTTACACCTACGATTAGTGCATTTTGGTATTCCCTCTGACCTCGTCACGTGCAATCATGCTAACTTTAGCATGCTAACTTTAGCATGCTAACTTTAGCTAACATTTAATGCTAGCTTTTTTTGCTAATTTTGCACGTTTTAACCACACACAAAAAAAAATCATGTTTTTTAATACTTGGTGCCATCTTGGATGTATGCTAACGTATCTTATATTAGCATGCTATTGTTAGCATGCTAACGTTTTATGTTAGCTTTTTAGCTAATTGTGTATGTTTACACCTACGATTAGTGCATTTTGGTATTCCCTCTGACCTCGTCACGTGCAATCATGCTAACTTTAGCATGCTAACTTTAGCATGCTAACTTTAGCTAACATTTAATGCTAGCTTTTTTTGCTAATTTTGCACGTTTTAACCACACACACAAAAAAATCATGTTTTTTAATACTTGGTGCCATCTTGGATGTATGCTAACGTATCTTATATTAGCATGCTATTGTTAGCATGCTAACGTTTCATGCTAGCTTTTTAGCTAATTTTGTATGTTTGAACCTAAAAATCATGGTTTGTGAAACTTGGTGATGTCGAGCAAGTTAACGATCTTTGAAGTATGCCAACGTCTCTTATATTAGCATGCTAGCTTTTTATGCTAGCTTTTTCGCTAATTTTGCACGTTTTAACCACACACAAAAAAAAATCATGTTTTATAATACTTGGTGCCATTTTGGATGTATGCTAACGTATCTTATTTAGCATGCTATTGTTAGCATTTTATGCTAGCTTTTTCGCTAATTTTGCACGTTTTAACCACACACACAAAAAAAATCATGTTTTATAATACTTGGTGCCATTTTGGATGTATGCTAACGTATCTTATATTAGCATGCTATTGTTAGCATTTTATGCTAGCTTTTTCGCTAATTTTGCACGTTTTAACCACACACACAAAAAAAAAATCATGTTTTATAATACTTGGTGCCATTTTGGATGTATGCTAACGTATCTTATTTAGCATGCTATTGTTAGCATTTTATGCTAGCTTTTTCGCTAATTTTGCACGTTTTAACCACACACAAAAAAAATCATGTTTTATAATACTTGGTGCCATTTTGGATGTATGCTAACTTATCTTATTTAACATGCTATTGTTAGCATTTTATGCTAGCTTTTTCGCTAATTTTACACGTTTTAACCACACACACACAAAAAAAATCATGTTTTATAATACTTGGTGCCATTTTGGATGTATGCTAACGTATCTTATATTAGCATGCTAACGTTTCATGCTAGCTTTTTCGCTAATTTTGCACGTTTTAACCACACACACAAAAAAAATCATGTTTTTTAATACTTGGTGCCATCTTGGATGTATGCTAACGTATCTTATATTAGCATGCTATCGTTAGCATGCTAACGTTTTATGTTAGCTTTTTAGCTAATTTTGTATGTTTGAACCTAAAAATCATGGTTTGTGAAACTTGGTGATGTTGAGCAAGTTAACGATCTTTGAAGTGTGCCAACGTCTTTTATAGTAGCATGCTAGCTTTTTTTGCTGACTTTGTAGCTAATTTTGTATGTTTAAACCTAAAATTCATGGTTTGTGAAAGTCTGTGCTGTCGAGCAAGTATGTTTATATGTTAAACATATAAAATGATTTAAAAAGCCAGCATAAAACAGTAGCATGTTAACATTAGCATGCTAACATAAGAGACGCTAGCATACTTCCAAGATGGCGGCAAGTAAATGTTAACTGTTAGCATACTTATTTGACGGCACAGTTTCACAAACCATGATTTTTAGGTTTAACAATAGCATGCTAACGTTTCATGCTAGCTTTTTGGCTAATTTTGTAGGTGTAAACCTAAAAATCATGGTTTGTGAAACTTGGTGATGTCGAGCAAGTTAACGATCTTTGAAGTATGCCAACGTCTCTTATAGTAGCATGCTAGCTTTTTATGCTAGCTTTGTAGCTAATTTTGTATGTTTAAACCTAAAGTTCATGGTTTGTGAAAGTCTGTGCTGTCGAGCAAGTATGCTAACAGTTAAACGATTACTTGGCGCTATTTGGAAGTATGCTCGCGTCTCTTATATTAGCATGCTATTGTTAGCATGCTAACGTTTCATGCTAGCTTTTTAGCTAATTTTGTATGTTTGAACCTAAAAATGATGGTTTGTGAAACTTGGTGATGTCGAGCAAGTTAACGATCTTTGAAGTATGCCAACGTCTCTTATATTAGCATGCTAGCTTTTTATGCTAGCTTTGCAGCTAATTTTGTATGTTTAAACCTAAAGTTCATGGTTTGTGAAAGTCTGTGCTGTCGAGCAAGTATGCTAACAGTTAAACGATTACTTGGCGCTATTTGGAAGTATGCTCGCGTCTCTTATATTAGCATGCTAATGTTTCATGCTAGCTTTTTGGCTAATTTTGTAGGTGTAAACCTAAAAATCATGGTTTGTGAAACTTGGTGATGTCGAGCAAGTTAACGATCTTTGAAGTATGCCAACGTCTCTTATAGTAGCATGCTAGCTTTTTATGCTAGCTTTGCAGCTAATTTTGTATGTTTAAACCTAAAATTCATGGTTTGTGAAAGTCTGTGCTGTCGAGCAAGTATGCTAACAGTTAACGTTTACTTGGCGCTATTTGAAAGTATGCTCGCGTCTCTTATATTAGCATGCTATTGTTAGCGTGCTAACGTTTTATGTTAGCTTTTTAGCAAATTTTGTATGTTTGAACCTAAAAATCATGGTTTGTGAAACTTGGTGATGTCGAGCAAGTTAACGATCTTTGAAGTATGCCAACGTCTCTTATAGTAGCATGCTAGCTTTTTAGCTAATTTTGCATGTTTAAACCTAAAATTCATGGTTTGTGAAAGTCTGTGCTGTCGAGCAAGTATGCTAACAGTTAACGTTTACTTGGCGATATTTGAAAGTTTGCTCGCGTCTCTTATATTAGCATGCTATTGTTAGCATGCTAGCTTTTTGGCTAATTTTGTAGGTGTAAACCTAAAAATCATGGTTTGTGAAAGTCTGTGCTGTCGAGCAAGTATGCTAACAGTTAAACGATTACTTGGCGCTATTTGGAAGTATGCTCGCGTCTCTTATATTAGCATGCTATTGTTAGCATGCTAACGTTTTATGTTAGCTTTTTAGCTAAATTTGTATGTTTGCACCTAAAAATCATGGTTTGTGAAACTTGGTGATGTCGAGCAAGTTAACGATCTTTGAAGTATGCCAACGTCACTTATAGTAGCATGCTAGATTTTTATGCTAGCTTTGTATGTTTAAACCTAAAGTTCATGGTTTGTGAAAGTCTTGTGCTGTCGAGCAAGTATGCTAACAGTTAACGTTTACTTGGCACTATTTGGAAGTATGCTCGTGTATCTTATATTAGCATGCTATTGTTAGCATGCTAACGTTTCATGTTAGCTTTTTAGCTAATTTTGTATGTTTGAACCTAAAAATCATGGTTTGTGCAACTTGGTGATGTCGAGCAAGTTAACGATCTTTGAAGTGTGCCAACGTCTCTTATAGTAGCATGCTAGCTTTTTATGCTAGCTTTGCAGCTAATTTTGTATGTTTAAACCTAAAGTTCATGGTTTGTGAAAGTCTGTGCTGTCGAGCAAGTATGCTAACAGTTAACGTTTACTTGGCGCTATTTGAAAGTATGCTCGCGTCTCTTATATTAGCATGCCATCGTTAGCATGCTAACGTTTTATGCTAGCTTTTTGGCTAAATTTGTAGGTGTAAACCTAAAAATCATGGTTTGTGAAACTGTGCCGTCAAATAAGTATGCTAACAGTTAACATTTACTTGCCGCCATCTTGGAAGTATGCTAGCATGCTAATGTTAACATGCTACTGTTTTATGCTGGCTTTTTAGATAATTTTATATGTTTATACCTGAAAATGATAGATTTTGATACCTGGCGCCATCTTAGAAGTATGCCAACGTCTCTTAAATTAGCATGCTAACGTTTTAGTGGTATTTCTGCTGCATGTATCCGTGCAGCATGTCATGTGATACAAACGCCACAGGTTCGATCCCGTCCTGCCTTTGTGTGAGGCTATGCTCCGACCCCACACACACAGATCCGCCTAACAGGGGGGCGCACCGGCTACGAGGGCCGCGTGGAGGTGCTCGGCACGGACGCTAATGGCACCGAAGCCTGGGGCCTGATCTGTGGAGAGACCTGGACCACCAAGGAGGCCATTGTGGTCTGCAGGCAGCTGGGACTGGGCTACGCTAACCAGGGCCTGCAAGTAGGTCATTAACACTTAGCATCATTAACACTTAGCATTATTAACAGTTAGCATCATTAACATTTAGCATTAATAACACTTAGCATTATTAACAGTTAGCATCATTAACGCTAGCTTTCAGCCGCCGCTGACCTATGCAAGGACATATAATATACTGTCATGTTCACACTCAAACATCAAACTACAAAAAAACATTTTAGCTCCTTTATTCTGTGACTTAAATGGACAAAGTTGCACATGTTGGTCCTCAAAGGGGGAGGAGATATGCGGTTGCAACACCCCGATCCACCGTCACAAATCTCAGGAAGATGGGAGATTGTGAATGGAAATTAGAACCGATATCGATATTGGTGTCGATATCAACGTGGAGTCATGATCAGACCCCTGACCTTTTTTGACACTGAAATTATATTTTTTTACATGAAATTATATTGATAATTTAATTGAAAAAAAAAATTGTAAGCAAAATGTGTGTTGAAAAATTCAGTGTAAAAAAATTCAGTGCTGAAAAATTCTGTGTAAATTTTTTTTAAAAGATTCAGTGTAAAAATATAATTATTAAAAAATTCAGTGTGTAAAAATAAATTGTCTAAAAAAAATCAGTGTGAAAAATTCAGTGTAGTAAAAATGTAATGCTGATAAAATTCAGTGCAGAAAAAAATAATAGTATCAAAATTTAGTGTATCAACAATTCAATGTAGAAAAAAAATCAGTGTAAAAAATGTAATTAATTTAAATTTAAAAATGTATTTTAATAAAACAATTCAGTGAATAAAAAAATCTCTGTGTAAAAAAATAATTGTATAAAAAAATGAGTGTAAAAAATTCAGTCTAATTTAAAATTTCATTTAATAAAAATTCTGTTTATTAAAACAATTCAGTGTATAAAAAATGTACGGTGTAAAAAAAAATCATTGTATAAACAGATCAATGTAAAAAAAAATCAGTGTATAAAAACTGTAAAAATTCAGTGTAAAAAAATTGATTAAAAAAATCAGTGTAAAAAATTCAGTGTAATTAAAAATTCAGTGCTGAAAAATTATGTGTAAAAAAATGTATTGTATAAGGATTCAGTGTAAAAAAATTCAGTGTATAAAAATTAATTGTATAAAAAAAATTCAGTGTAATTAAAAACTATGTGTAATAAAAACTTAGTGCTGAAAAATTCAGTGTAGTAAAAATTTAATGCTGATAAAATTCAGTGCAGAAAAAAATAATGGTATCAAAATTTAGTGTATCAACAATTCAATGTAAAAAAAATTAATTAATTTAAATTTAAAAATGTATTTTAATAAAACAATTCAGTGTATAAAAAAAATCACTGTGTAAAAAAAATAATTGTATAAAAAAATGAGTGTAAAAAATTCAGTGTAATTTAAAAATGTATTTAATAAAAATTCTGTTTGTTAAAACAATTCAGTGTATAAAAAAATCATTGTATAAACAGATCAATGTAAAAAAAATTCAGTTTATTAAAAACTGTGTAAAAATTCAGTGTAAAAAAAATTTATAAAAAAAAACAGTGTAATTAAAAATTCTGTGTAATAAAAACTTAGTGCTGAAAAATTCAGTGTAGGAAAAATAATGGTATCAAAATTTACTGTATCAACAATTCAATGTGAAAATAAAATCAGTGTAAAAAAATGTATTGTACAAAAATTAATGGTATAAAAAATGAAGTTTAATAAAACAATTCAGTGTATAAAAAATCACTGTGTAAAAAAAATGAGTTTAAGAAATTCAGTGTAATTTAAAAATGTATTTAATAAAAATTCTGTTTGTTAAAACAATTCAGTGTATAAAAAATTTACGGTGTAAAAAAAATCATTGTATAAACAGATCAATGTAAAAAAAATTCAGTGTATAAAAACTGTGTAAAAATTCAGTGTAAAAAAAAATAGATAAAAAAAATCAGTGTAAAAAATTCAGTGTAATTAAAAATTCAGTGCTGAAAAATTATGTGTAAAAAAATGTATTGTATAAGGATTCAGTGTGAAAAAATTCAGTGTATAAAAATTAATTGTATAAAAAAAATTCAGTGTAATTAAAAATGATGTGTAATAAAAACTTAGTGCTGAAAAATTCAGTGTAATTAAAAATTCAGTGTAGTAAAAATTTAATGCTGATAAAATTCAGTGCAGAAAAAAATAATGGTATCAAAATTTAGTGTATCAACAATTCAATGTAAAAAAAATTAATTAATTTAAATTTAAAAATTTATTTTAATAAAACAATTCAGTGTATAAAAAAAATCACTGTGTAAAAAAATTATTGTATAAAAAAACGAGTGCAAAAAATTTAATGTGATTTAAAAATTAATTTAATAAAAATTCTGTTTATTAAAACAATTCAGTGTATAAAAAATGTACGGTGTAAAAAAAATCATTGTATAAACAGATCAATGTAAAAAAAATTCAGTTTATAAAAACTGTGTAAAAATTCAGTGTAAAAAAAAATGTATAAAAAAAATCAATGTAAAAAATTCAGTGCTGAAAAATGATGTGTAAAAAAATGTATTGTATGAAAAGATTCAGTGTAAAAAAAAAAAATGTTAATAATTTCTAATTATTGCTAATAAAAAAAATTCAGTGTAATTAAAAATTCTGTGTAATAAAAACTTAGTGCTGAAAAATTCAGTGTAGGAAAAATAATGGTATCAAAATTTACTGTATCAACAATTCAATGTGAAAAAAATATCAGTGTAAAAAAATGTATTGTATAAAAATTTATTGTATAAAAAATCACTGTGTAAAAAAATGAGTGTAAGAAATTCAGTGTAATTTAAAAATTCATTTAATAAAAATTCTGTTTATTAAAACAATTCAGTGTATAAAAAATTTATGGTGGTAAAAAAAATCATTGTATAAACAGATCAATGTAAAAAAATTCAGTTTATAAAAACTGTGTAAAAATTCAGTGTAAAAAAAAAATTTATGAAAAAAAATCAGTGTGAAAAATTCAGTGTAATGAAAAATTCAGTGCTGAAAAATCATGTGTAAAAAAATGTGTTGTATAAAGATTCAGTGTAAAAAAATAATTGTTAGAAAATTCAGTGTATAAAAAAAATTCAGTGTAATTAAAAATTATGTGTAATAAAAACTTAGTGCTGAAAAATTCAGTGTAGGAAAAATAATGGTATCAAAATTTAGTGTAAAAAAAAATTCAATGTAAAAAAGAAAATCAGTGTAAAAAAATGTATTGTACAAAAATTAATTGTATGAATAATTAAGTTTAATAAAACAATTCAGTGTATAAAAAAATCACTGTGTAAAAAAATTAATTGTATAAAAAAAATGAGTGTAAGAAATTCAGTGTAATTTAAAAATTAATGTTAAAACAATTCAGTGTATAAAAAATTCACGGTGTAAAAAATAATTGTATAAGCAGATCAATGTAAAAGCAATTCAGTGTATAAAAATTCAGTGTTTAGAAAAATTCAGTTTAATGAAACAATTCAGTGTATAAAAAATCACTTTGTAAAAATTCAGATTTCAAATTTTGCGACACTGAATTTTTATGCATAACATTTTTTTATACTGAATTTTCATGCACTGATTTTTTTTACAAAAAATGTTTTTAACACTGAATTATCGTACACTGATTATTTTTTATACTGAATTTTCATGCACTGATTTTTTTACAATAAATGTTTTTAACACTGAATTTTCATACACTGATTTTTTTTACACTGAATTTTCCTACACTGATTTTTTTTTTGCACTGTTTTTTTTCACTGAATTCTTATGCATTTAATATTTTTACACATTTTTTTAACACTGAATTTTTTTTAGCACAGATTTTTTTACACTAAATTTTAAAACTGAGTTTTTTTTAGACACGCATTTTGCTAAGATTTTTTCTTCAATCAAATTTGATGTAAAAGAAAATTACGTTCACAAAATTCAAACCTCCATATACAATAAATAAACCTCCATATATAATAAATAAACCTCCATATATAATAAATATACGTCCAACAGGCTTTTTCCAGCACAGTGCCACCTGCTGGATGAGTTGAACAATCCACCCAATAAAAAAACCTCTTAAAGTGATCATTTAAGTTGATTCCGACAGTATATTATAGAACATTTCTTTGTGTCCTACAAAGAAAAACAAACTTTCCCACCCAAGTAGAATCACAGTCCAGTGATGAGCTCATCCCGAAGCCACTAACACACACATTTTCCACTGAGCGTGCCCAGACCAGACCGCGGAGGTAGGACAGGAAGTGTCACTGACTCCCAGCAGGGCATCTCCGCAGATCCGGATTGTGGGCGGCCGCAGCAGTTATGAGGGCCGGGTGGAGGTTCGGGTGGGGTCCAAGTGGGGCACAGTGTGCAGCACAGGGTGGACCACCAAGGAGGCCATGGTGGTCTGCAGGCAGCTGGGCCTGGGCTACTCCATGCACGCCATCACCGTAAGTAGGAGCTGCCATCCTCCCATTAACGCAAGCGGCCCTCAATTACTTTTTTACACCAAAGCATCATGTGTGTGAGTGTGTGTGTGTGTGTGTGTGTGTGTGTGTGTGTGTGTGTGTGTGTGTGTGTGTGTGTGTGTGTGTGTGTGTGTGTGTGTGTGTGTGTGGTCTTGTATTTCTGCCCTTCTTGAGACATCTCTAGAAAGGCTGGTCCTAAAGAGGTAGGCATTTTTCGGAGGCCTCAAGAAGGTAAGAAATACAAGAATGTGTGTGTGTGCTTGTATATCTGCCATTCTTGAGACATCTCTAGAAAGGGTGGTCCTAAAGAGGTAGGCATTTTTCGGAGGTCTCAAGAAGATAAGAAATACAAGAATGTGTGTGTGTGTGTGTGTGTGTGTGTGTGTGGTCTTGTATTTCTGCCATTCTTGAGACATCTCTAGAAAGGGTGGTCCTAAAGAGGTAGGCATTTTTCGGAGGTCTCAAGAAGGTAAGAAATACAAGAATGTGTGTGTGTGTGTGTGTGTGTGTGTGTGTGTGTGTGTGTGTGTGTGTGCTTGTATATCTACCATTCTTGAGACATCTCTAGAAAGGGTGGTCCTAAAGAGGTAGGCATTTTTCAGAGGTCTCAAGAAGGTAAGAAATACAAGAATGTGTGTGTATGTGTGTGTTTTCTTGTATTTCTACCATTCTTGAGACATCTCTAGAAAGGGTGGTCCTAAAGAGGCAAGCATTTTTTTTGGAGGTC
>NC_084573.2:2907500-3112500 GCF_033978685.3 Nerophis lumbriciformis
GTGTAATGTGGTGTGTATCCTAGTCAGGATAGAGGGAAAGATGAATGCAGCCATGTACAGAGACATCCAGCTTCCCATCCATCCTGATGGAGTGTGAGAGGTGCTGCAAAGAAGAGTGGGCCAAACTGCCCAAAGATAGGTGTGCTATATAAAAAGAGACCTGAGGCTGTAATTGCTGCCAACAAAGTATTGAGTAATACTTATTATGTACATGGCTTTTTCTTTTTTATACATTTGCACACAAAAAATATTGTGTGTAGAATTTTGAGGACAAAATGAATTTGATTGTGTCTTTCGTCACCGTGCAGCCACCTCAGACCTGGTCCTCAACGCCGCCCTGGTCCAGCAGACGGTCTACATCGAGGACCGGCCCCTGCACATGCTGTACTGCGCCGCCGAGGAGGACTGCCTGTCCAAGACCGCCGCCCAGGCCAACTGGCCCTACGGACACCGCCGCCTGCTGCGCTTCTCCTCCCAGATCCACAACATCGGCCGGGCCGACTTCAAGCCCAAGGCGGGCCGCCACTCCTGGGTGTGGCACGCCTGTCACGGGTAATGCAGGAGGAGGAGGAGGCGGAGGAGAGGGTATAAATAAAAGGTGTGTGCGTCCACAGGCACTACCACAGCATGGACATCTTCACCCACTACGACCTGCTCAGTGCCAACGGGACCAAAGTGGCAGAAGGACACAAGGCCAGCTTCTGTCTGGAGGACACGGACTGCCAAGAAGGTTCTACACTCACCTACATTACACTGCCAAGAAGGTTCCACACTCACCTACATTACACTGCCAAGAAGGTTCTACACTCACCTACATTACACTGCCAAGAAGGTTCTACACTCACCTACATTACACTGCCAAGAAGGTTCTACACTCACCTACATTACACTGCCAAGAAGGTTCTACACTCACCTACATTACACTGCCAAGAAGGTTCTACACTCACCTACATTACACTGCCAAGAAGGTTCTACACTCACCTACATTACACTGCCAAGAAGGTTCTACACTCACCTACATTACACACTTTACTATAGTGTGCTCTTTTCTACTAGTATAGTATTGTGCTACTAATGAATCAAAAACGGTACTATACTCTGTTTGAAAAGTACCAGTTAGTGGTGATATAATAATAATAATAATAATATTAATAATAGATTTTATTTGTAAAAAGCACTTCACATTGAGTAAACAACCTCAAAGTGCTACAGTGTATTAAAAAAATAAAAATTAAATGTATAAAAAAATCAGTGCATAAAAAAAATCAAGGTATAAAAATTCAGTGTATAAAAAAATCTGTGTTTAAAATGTCAATGTAAAAAAAAATCAGTGTATAAAAAATCAGTGTATAAAAATTCAGTGAATTAAGAGTGTATAACAATTCAGTGTATGAAAAATCAGTGTATAAAATGTATAAAAAAACCACACGGTGTATAAAAATTAAATGTATAAAAAAATCAGAGTGTAAAAAATCAGTGCATAAAAAAAATCAAGGTATAAAAATTCAGTGTATAAAAATATCAGCGTATAAAAAATCAGTGTATAAAAAATAAATGTATAAAAATCAGTGTATAAAATGTATAAAAAAACAGTTTATAAAAAACCAGTGTGTAGAAAATCAGTGTATAAAAATTTGTTGTATAAAAAAATCAGTGTATACAAATTACATTTATAAAAAAAATCAGTTTATAAAAATTCAATGAATTAAAAGAGTGTATAAAAATTCAGTGAATTAAGAGTGTATAAAAATTCAGTGTATGAAAAATCAGTGTATAAAATGTATAAAAAACCAGAGTATAAAAAATCGGTGTATAAAAAAATCAGTGTATAAAAATTTGTTGTCTAAAAAAATCAGTGTATAAAATGTATAAAAAACAGTGTATAAAAAATCAGTGTATAAAAATTTGTTGTATAAAAAAATCAGTGTATAAAAATTACATTTATAAAAAAAATCAGTTTATAAAAAATTCAGTGAATTAAGAGTGTATAAAAATTCAGTGTATAAAAAGTCAGTGTATGAAAAATCAGTGTATAAAAAAATCAGTGTATAAAAATTAAATGTATAAAAAAATCAGTGTGTAAAAAATCAGTGCATAAAAAAAATCAAGGTATAAAAATTCAGTGTATAAAAATATCAGTGTAAAAAAATTTGTTGTATAAAAAAAATCAGTGTATAAAAATTAAATGTATAAAAATCAGTGTATAAAATGTATAAAAAACCAGTGTGTAAAAAATCAGTGTATAAAAATTTGCTGTATAAAAAAATCAGTGTATAAAAATTATATTTATAAAAAAAATCAGTGTATAAAAAAATCAGTTTATAAAAATTCAATGAATTAAGAGTGTATAAAAATTCAGTGTACAAAAAAATCAGTGTATAAAATGTATAAAAAATCAGTATATAAAAAAATCGGTGTATAAAAAAGCAGTGTATAAAAATTAAATGTATAACAAAATCAGTGTGTAAAAAATCAGTGTATAAAAAAAATCAAGGTATAAAAATTCAGTGTATAAAAATTAAATGTATAAAAAAATCAATGTATAAAAAAATCTGTTTAAAATGTCAATGTCAAAAAAAATCAGTGTATGAAAAATCAGTGTATAAAATGTATAAAAAACCGGTGTATAAAAAAATCAGTGTATAAAAATTAAATGTATAAAAAAATCAGTGTGTAAAAAATCAGTGCATAAAAAAAATCAAGGTATAAAAATTCAGTGTATAAAAATATCAGTGTATAAAAATTTGTTGTATAAAAAAATCAGTGTATAAAAATTAAATGTATAAAAATCAGTGTATAAAATGTATAAAAAAACCAGTATGTAAAAAAATCAGTGTATAAAATTTACATTTATGAAAAAAAATCAGTGTATAAAAAAATCAGTTTATAAAAATTAAATGAATTAAAAGAGTGTATAAAAATTCGGTGTACAAAAAAATCAGTGTATAAAAAAATCAGTGTATAAAAATTCAGTGTATAAAAATTCAGTGTATAAAATGTATAAAAAATCAGTACATAAAAAATCGGTGTATAAAAAAAGCAGTGTATAAAAATTAAATGTATAACAAAATCAGTGTGTAAAAAAATCAGTGTATAAAAAAAATCAAGGTATAAAAATTCAGAGTACAAAAAAATCAGTGTATAACAATTAAATGTATAAAAAAATCAGTGTATAAAAATACAGCGTATAAATAAATCAGTGTATAAAAATTCAGTGTATAAAAAATTCAATGAATTAAAAAATCAATGTATAAAAAATTCAAAATATAAAAAATCAGTGTATAAAATTTCAATGTCTAAAAAAATCAGTGTATAAAAATGCAATGTATAAAAAATTAAATGAATTAAAAAATCAGTGTATAAAATTTCAATGTCTAAAAAAAATCAGTGTATAAAAAAATCAGTTTATAAAAAAATTCAGTGTATAAAAAAATCAGTGCATAAAAATTCAGTGTATAAAAAAATCAGTGCATAAAAATTCAGTGTATAAAAACAAATCTGTATAAAAAAATCAGTGTAGAAAAATTCAGCGTAAAAAAATCATTGTATCAAAGTTGACAGCACACGCAAAGCTGATCCACTAAACGTGTGCAAAGTGGATTGCGTTTCTTAAGTGAGCAAAATAAGAAGTGCAATCCGTTTTACGTCTCTGTCTTCATTAATATGCCAAAATGTATGCTGATGTGATACGCAATGTGATTTATCAACACTCATCGCCGTTTTGCCAGCAGTATTTTGCACGTTTGAAAAGGGTTAGGCACACGTCTGTGAGAGAGGCGTGCTCGCGCTCCACAGACACGATGGACTAAAGTCCTACGTGAACATTTACACATATTTGGACGGTCAGAAATAAAAACAAATTTTGGACACATTGTCTATTCAGCAACATCCTTTTATGATTCTACATCTGCTAGATGACCTTAGGAGCTGATTAGTTTATTGGTGTCAATATGTTTTTTCACATAGAATATATATTACTAACATAAGAGACGCAGTATAACGTGTGCTATCAAGTTTGCACCGGTTTTAGTAGATCAGGCCCTCAGTCTTTATATTCTTCCACGCAGGTGTTTCTAAACGCTACGAGTGCGCCAACTTCGGAGATCAGGGCATCACGGTGGGCTGCTGGGATTTGTACCGCCATGACATCGACTGCCAGTGGATCGACATCACTGACGTCAAGCCCGGAAACTACATCATGCAGGTGAGTCCCGGCAAAATGTGGAGCAGGTGGCATATTACCACATCATTTTAAAATATCTGAGGATATTGCTGCAAATGTTCCGCCACATTGTGCACAATGTCATGTCACACATGTCGATGACCATGAAACAGCACATAATTTACTTATATGACCCAATCCAAACAACCTTCCCTAGTGATGGCGCAAGAAAATAATGCAACCAACACACAAAGTCAACAAACATGGTCACACATAACACAACCTGCTCACTGAACTCTGTGGATATTATTTAAAAAATTTGCATAGACGAACATTTTTTTTGGCAACCACTAAGTTGTTGTTTGGTATAGATTTGGTATAGATTCAAGCTTTTTAAAGTGTACTTAAATACATACAGTGTACTGTATGTTCTTTATTATCATATATGCAACTCTCTTATGGGTAATCTACGGTAATAATTTATGCACAGGTGAAAAATGTCAATATCAAAATATTACTTTGAATCCCTTTTTGGCAACCACTAAGTTGTCCTTTTGTGTAGATTTCAGTCTTTTTAAAGTGTACTTCAACACGTAAACAGTACAGTATGTACTTTATTATCATATATGTAACTCTCTTATGAGTAATCTACTAATTTATGCTCAGATGAGAAGTGTCAATATCAAAATATCACTTTTTGGCAACCACTAAATTGTCATTTGGTGTAAATTTCAGTTTTTTAAAGTGTACTTCAACACGTAAACAATGCAGTATGTACTTTTTTTTATCATATATATAACTCTCTTATGGATAATCTAATAATTTATGCACAGAAGAAATGTGTCAATATCAAAATATTACTTCAAATCACTTTTTGGCAAACACTAAGTTGTCGTTTGGTGTAATTTCAGCTTTTTAAAGTGTACTTCAACACGTAAACAATGCAGTATGTACTTTACTCATAAGAGAGTTACATATATGATAATAAAGTACATACTGCATTGTTTACATGTTGAAGTACACTTAAAAATGCTGAAATCTACACCAAACGACAACTTAGTGGTTGCCAAAAAGTGATTCAAAGTAATATTTTGATATTGACACTTCTCATAAATTATTAGATTACTCATAAGATAGTTACATATATGATAATAATGTAATAATTTATGCACAGAAGAAAAGTGTCAATATCAAAATATTACTTTGAATCACTTTTTGGCAACCACTAAGTTGTCGTTTGGTGTAAATTTCAGTTTTTTAAAGTGTACTTTAACACGTAAACAGTGCAGTATGTACTTTATTATCATATATGTAACTCTTATGGGTAATGTAATAATTTATGCACATCATTAAAGTGTCAATATCAAAATATTACTTCGAATCCCTTTTTGGCAACCACTAAGTTGTCATTTGGTGTAGATTTCAGCTTTTTAAAGTGTACTTCAACACTTAAACAATGCAGTATGTACTTTACTCATAAGAGAGTTACATATATGATAATAAAGTACATACTGCATTGTTTACGTGTTGAAGTACACTTTAAAAAGCTGAAATCTACACCAAACGACAACTTTGTGGTTGCCAAAAAGTGATTCAAAGTAATATTTTTTACTTTTACTTTTCTTCTGCGCATAAATTATTAGATTACTCATAAGATAGTTACATATATGATGATAATGTAATAATTTATGCACAGAAGAAAAGTGTCAATATCAAAATATTACTTTGAATCACTTTTTGGCAACCACTAAGTTGTCGTTTGGTGTAGATTTCAGCTTTTTAAAGTGTACTTTAACATGTAAACAGTGCAGTATGTACTTTATTATCATATATGTAACTCCCTTAAGAGTCATCTAATAATTTATGCACAGGTGAAAAGTGTCAATATCAAAATATTACTTTGAATCACTTTTTGGCAACCACTAAGTTGTGGTTTGGTGTAATTTCAGCTTTTTAAAGTGTAGTTCAACACGTAAACAATGCAGTATGTACTTTAATATGATTTATGTAACTCTCTTATCAGTAATGTATTAATTTATGCACAAGTGAAAAATGTCAATGTCAAAATATTACTTTAAATCCCTTTTTGGCGTAAATTTCAGTTTTTTTGGTGGTTGCCAAAAAGTGATTCAAAGTAATATTTTGATATTGACACTTTTCTTCTGTGCATAAATTATTACATTATTATCATATATGTAACTATCTTATGAGTAATCTAATAATTTATGCGCAGAAGAAAAGTAAAAGTAAAAAATATTACTTTGAATCACTTTTTGCCAACCACAAAGTTGTTGTTTGGTGTATATTTCAGCTTTTTAACGTGTACTTCAACACGTAAACAGTGCAGTATGTACTTTTTTATCATATATATAACTCGCTTATGGATCATCTTATAATTTATGCACAGAAGAAATGTGTCAATATCAAAATATTACTTTGAATCACTTTTTGGCAACCACTAAGTTGTCGTTTGGTGTAATTTCAGCTTTTTAAAGTGTACTCCAACACGTAAACAATGCAGTATGTACTTTATTATCGTATATGTAACTCCCTTAAGAGTCATCTAATAATTTATGCACAGGTGAAAAGTGTCAATATCAAAATATTACTTTGAACCACTTTTTGGCAACCACTAAGTTGTCGTTTGGTGTAAATTTCAGTTTTTTAAAGTGTACTTTAACACGTAAACAGTGCAGTATGTACTTTATTATCATATATGTAACTCTTATGGGTAATGTAATAATTTATGCACATCATTAAAGTGTCAATATCAAAATATTACTTCGAATCACTTTTTGGCAACCACTAAGTTGTCATTTGGTGTAGATTTCAGCTTTTTAAAGTGTACTTCAACACTTAAACAATGCAGTATGTACTTTACTCATAAGAGAGTTACATATATGATAATAAAGTACATACTGCATTGTTTACGTGTTGAAGTACACTTTAAAAAGCTGAAATCTACACCAAACGACAACTTTGTGGTTGCCAAAAAGTGATTCAAAATAATATTTTTTACTTTTACTTTTCTTCTGCGCATAAATTATTAGATTACTCATAAGATAGTTACATATATGATAATAATGTAATAATTTATGCACAGAAGAAAAGTGTCAATATCAAAATATTACTTTGAATCACTTTTTGGCAACCACTAAGTTGTAGTTTGGTGTAATTTCAGCTTTTTAAAGTGTACTTTAACACGTAAACAGTACAGTATGTACTTTAATATGATTTATGTAACTCTCTTATCAGTAATGTATTAATTTATGCACAAGTGAAAAATGTCAATGTCAAAATATTACTTTAAATCCCTTTTTGGCGTAAATTTCAGTTTTTTTGGTGGTTGCCAAAAAGTGATTCAAAGTAATATTTTGATATTGACACTTTTCTTCTGTGCATAAATTATTACATTATTATCATATATGTAACTATCTTATGAGTAATCTAATAATTTATGCGCAGAAGAAAAGTAAAAGTAAAAAATATTACTTTGAATCACTTTTTGCCAACCACAAAGTTGTTGTTTGGTGTATATTTCAGCTTTTTAACGTGTACTTCAACACGTAAACAATGCAGTATGTACTTTTTTATCATATATATAACTCGCTTATGGATAATCTAATAATTTATGCACAGAAGAAAAGTGTCAATATCAAAATATTACTTTGAATCACTTTTTGCCAACCACAAAGTTGTTGTTTGGTGTATATTTCAGCTTTTTAACATGTACTTCAACACGTAAACAGTGCAGTATGTACTTTTTTATCATATATATAACTCGCTTATGGATCATCTTATAATTTATGCACAGAAGAAATGTGTCAATATCAAAATATTACTTTGAATCACTTTTTGGCAACCACTAAGTTGTCGTTTGGTGTAATTTCAGCTTTTTAAAGTGTACTCCAACACGTAAACAATGCAGTATGTACTTTATTATCATATATGTAACTCCCTTAAGAGTCATCTAATAATTTATGCACAGGTGAAAAGTGTCAATATCAAAATATTACTTTGAATCACTTTTTGGCAACCACTAAGTTGTGGTTTGGTGTAGATTTCAGCTTTTTAAAGTGTACTTTAACACGTAAACAGTACAGTATGTACTTTATTATGATTTATGTAACTCTCTTATCAGTAATGTATTAATTTATGCACAAGTGAAAAATGTCAATGTCAAAATATTACTTTAAATCCCTTTTTGGCATAAATTTCAGTTTTTTGGTGGTTGCCAAAAAGTGATTCAAAGTAATATTTTGATACTTTTCTTCTGTGCATAAATGATTACATTATTATCATATATGTAACTATCTTATGAGTAATCTAATAATTTATGCGCAGAAGAAAAGTAAAAGTAAAAAATATTACTTTGAATCACTTTTTGCCAACCACAAAGTTGTTGTTTGGTGTATATTTCAACACGTAAACAATGCAGTATGTACTTTTTTATCATATATATAACTCGCTTATGGATAATCTAATAATATATGCACAGAAGAAAAGTGTCAATATCAAAATATTACTTTGAACCACTTTTTGGCAACCACTAAGTTGTCGTTTGGTGTAAATTTCAGTTTTTTAAAGTGTACTTTAACACGTAAACAGTGCAGTATGTACTTTATTATCATATATGTAACTCTTATGGGTAATGTAATAATTTATGCACATCATTAAAGTGTCAATATCAAAATATTACTTCGAATCACTTTTTGGCAACCACTAAGTTGTCATTTGGTGTAGATTTCAGCTTTTTAAAGTGTACTTCAACACTTAAACAATGCAGTATGTACTTTACTCATAAGAGAGTTACATATATGATAATAAAGTACATACTGCATTGTTTACGTGTTGAAGTACACTTTAAAAAGCTGAAATCTACACCAAACGACAACTTTGTGGTTGCCAAAAAGTGATTCAAAGTAATATTTTTTACTTTTACTTTTCTTCTGCGCATAAATTATTAGATTACTCATAAGATAGTTACATATATGATAATAATGTAATAATTTATGCACAGAAGAAAAGTGTCAATATCAAAATATTACTTTGAATCACTTTTTGGCAACCACTAAGTTGTCGTTTGGTGTAGATTTCAGCTTTTTAAAGTGTACTTTAACATGTAAACAATGCAGTATGTACTTTATTATCATATATGTAACTCCCTTAAGAGTAATCTAATAATTTATGCACAGGTGAAAATTGTCAATCTCAAAATATTACTTTGAATCACTTTTTGGCAACCACTAAGTTGTCGTTTGGTGTAGATTTCAGCTTTTTAAAGTGTACTTTAACATGTAAACAATTTAGTATGTACTTTATTATCATTTATGTAACTCTCTTATGGGTAATCAAATAATTTATGCACATAATTAAAGTGTCAATATCAAAATATTACTTTGAATCACTTTTTGGCAACCACTAATTTGACGTTTGGTGTAGATTTCAGCTTTTTAAAGTGTACTTCAACACGTAAACAGTGCAGTATGTACTTTATTATCATATATGTAACTCTTATGAATGATCAAATTTATGCACAGAAGTGTCAATATCAAAATATTACTTTGAATCCCTTTTTGGCAACCACTAAGTTGTCGTTTGGTGTAGATTTCAGCTTTTTAAAGTGTACTCCAACACGTAAACAATGCAGTATGTACATTACTCAAAAGAGAGTAACATATATGATAATAAAGTACATACTGCATTGTTTACGTGTCACTTTAAAAAGCTGAAATCTACACTAAATGACCACTTAGTGGTTGCCAAAAAGGGATTCGAAGTAATATTTTGATATTGACACTTTTCTTCTGTGTATAAATTATTAGATTACTCATAAGAGAGTTACATATATGATAATAATGTATGCACAGAAGAAAAGTGTCAATATCAAAATATTACTTTAAATCACCTTTTGGCAACCACTAAGTCGTCATTTGATGTAAATTTCAGCTTTTTAACGTGTACTTTAACACGAACAAAACAAAGGTCTGATTTGCGACTTTTTTTCCACCTCAAAAAAATGCTACAATACATCCCAGTTTTTTAGTGTCTTGGCTTTGGCGCGGCACCAAGAGGACATTAAACTTGACTAAATGCACCGAGAGGACATTAAACTTGACTAAATGCACCAAGAGGACATTAAACTTGACTAAATGAAGGAAGTCGTAACAAAGTTTCTGTTTGTATATTTTTTGTTGAGATATATTGAACAGCTTGGTTGATCAACATCGATGCGTCCTTTCAAGTGCGGACATGTCCTCACACCTACGACCACGTTCTTAGGTGTCTTAAAAGTGGTGTGTTTACTTTACTGACTAGGTGGTCATCAACCCAAATTTCGAGGTGGCCGAGAGCGACTTCACCAACAACGCCATGAAGTGCAACTGCAAATACGACGGCCACCGCATCTGGTTCCACAACTGCCACATCGGTGAGACGCGCTCGCAGACGCCCGTTCGAGCCCAGCGTCCTTGACGGTTCCTGTTGCCCTTTATGTTGCAGGAGACGCCTTCAGCGAGGAGGCGGAGAGAAGGTTCGAGAAGTACCCGGGACAGCTGAACAACCAGATTTCCTAATAACCTCCTACGTCTTCCCAGTTGCGATGCTTGAACGTTCCGAGAGTTTTGGATGGTTTGTTTCATGGTAGGTTTTTAGTCCGGTTTTTGCTGGGACTGGTCTGGGCTCTCGTGAGGAGTTTCCATGTTCGGACCACTCAGTCGAGCCTTTAATGTCACCTTCTTTTTGTGAATGTATTTATTACGTGTCAAAGGTGCTCCAGGGATGTTTTGTTGATCATCTCCTGAGGTGATGCGGCGTTCGGTTTTTAGGATTATTCAAAGTCTGGAAAAAGTGTACACAATAGGGTCAAACAAATGCTGTATGTAATCACACCTGCTGCCCTCCATTAAAGGAGAGGAATAGTAATGATGATATGTTGTTGTTTTTGACTTACCTGTCAATACTCGTGTTCTCCATTGTTATGTTATACAAAACCCAAAAGCAGTGAAGTTGTCACGTTGTGTAAATGGTAAATAAAAAAGAGAATACAATGATTTGCAAATCCTTTTCAACTTCAAAAAAATAACATCAGTGTGTAAAGGATATCACCACATGGGCTCAGGAACACTTCAGAAAACCAGTCAGTAACTACAGTCGGTTGCTGCATCTGTAAGTGTGAGTTAAAACTCTACTATGCCATTTATCAACAACACCCAGAAACGCTTTGCAAATGCAAACAAATGCCTGAGCAAATTGTTTAAGAACAAACATTTCTCAACCAGCTATTGCGAGGGATTTCACCATCTACGCTCCGTAATATCATCAAACGGTTCGGAGAATCTGGAGAAATCACTGCACATAAGCCATGGCATCACAAAGCGACATCAGTGTGTAAAGGATATCACTACATGGGCTCAGGAACACTTCAGAAAACCACTGTCAGTAACTACAGTTGGTCGCTACATCTGTAAGTGCGAGTTAAAACTTGACTACGCCATTTATCAACAACACCCAGAAACGCTTTGCAAATGCAAACAAACGCCTGAGCAACTTGTTTAAGAACAAACATTTCTCAACCAGCTATTGCAAGGAATTTAGGGATTTCACCATCTACGCTCCGTAATATCATAAAAAGGTTCGGAGAATCTGGAGAAATCACTGCACATAAGCCATGGCATCAAAAAGCGACATCAGTGTGTAAAGGATATCACCACATGGGCTCAGGAACACTTCAGAAAACCACCGTCAGTAACTACAGTCGGTCGCTACATCCGTAAGTGCGAGTTCAAACTCGACTACGCCATTTATCAACAACACCCGGAAACGCTTCGCAAATGCAAACAAATGCCTGAGCAAATTGTTTAAGAACAAACATTTCTCAACCAGCTATTGCGAGGAAATTAGGGATTTCACCATCTACGCTCCGTAATATCATCAAAAGGTTCGAAGAATCTGGAGAAATCACTGCAAATAAGCGATGGCATCACAAAGAGACATCAGTGTGTAAAGGATATCACCACACGGGCTCAGGAACACTTCAGAAAACCACTGTCAGTAACTACAGTCGGTCGCTACATCCTTAAATGCGAGTTAAAACTCGACTATGCCATTTATCAACAACACCCAGAAATGCTTCGCTGTGGAAAAGGGTTGCATACCCCTGATTTAGTGCAGTCTGCATTAATTTGGGACCAACAGAAATGCAAAAAGACAGGAGACAGTGAGACCTGGTGAATAAATGACATTTGATCTTAGTTGTTGGTTTATACAGAATCAAATAACTGAGTCACGTCAACAGAACAAACTTTGAGGACTCCCGTTAAACACGTCATCCATGACGGTTCCTCAGTACCTTACAGTCACTTATCAGCCTGATGCTTGAGCTTTCTTCAGTTCCAGGAGAGTCTGCATTCTTTTAGAGATGAAAATCCACTTCCGGTTGGAGCTGGGATGGCGTCCAGACTTGGCCGGTTCACTGCAACACGGTCTGTTTGACAGCTCGCCCTTCCTTGTCGATGGCGAAATTGTAATTCTTGGGGTTGTCCAAGACCTCTTCTATGCGCTGGTCCAAGTTCTCCAAAGTGATGAAGTTCTTTGCATCCTCCTGGGGAGCGTGAAGCAACTGTAAGATCTCTACCAGGAACGACTGTGGTCTGACAAGGAATGCCTCGTACCTGCAACTGGAGCACCTCCTCTTCCTTCTGCCGGAGGAATTCTTCTTCTTCTCGCTGACGCTCCAGGTCTGCTTCCACACGTTGACGCTGCGCCTCTTCGGTTTCCTTCTCAATCCTCAAAAGTCTGCCAAACACATGACGGGTTAATAGGGGCGAGACCTTTATTTCGGCCTGCTTTGTTTGGGTAAATCATGTCCACACAAGACTGCACGGTGCGACCAATGAACTCGCAAATGTGACTAAAAATAGACTTGAAAAAATGAAAGACCTCCTGAAAGAAATCCATCCAAATTTGATCAAACTAGAGTAAAATATTTGCCCACATGCATAGCATGTTTAAACTAAAACCATAACCAAACGGACAAGTGATTGACGCACATTTTAAAAATGTATATTACGTTTATAAAGTAAGTAAATATGTCCATGGACACATGAGGACTTTGAATATGACCAATGTATGATCCTGTAACTACTTGGTATCGGATTGATACCTAAATGTGTGGTATCATCCAAAACTAAAACCATAACCAAAGGGACAAGTGATTGACGCACATTTAAAAGATTTATATTATGTTTATGAAGTCAGTAAATACGTCCCTGGACACATGAGGACTTTGAATATGACCAATGTATGATCCTGTAACTACTTGGTATCGCATAGATACCTAAATGTGTGGTATCATCCAAAACTAAAACCATAACCAAACGGACAAGTGATTGACGCACATTTTAAACATGTATATTATGTTTATAAAGTAAGTAAATATGTCCCTGGACACATGAGGACTTTGAGTATGACCAATGTATGATCCTGTAACTACTTGGTATCGCATAGATACCTAAATGTGTGGTATCATCCAAAACTAAAACCATAACCAAACGGACAAGTGATTGACGCACATTTAAAAAATGTATATTATGTTTATAAAGTCAGTAAATACGTCCCTGGACACATGAGGACTTTGAATATGACCAATGTATGATCCTGTAACTACTTGGTATCGCATAGATACCCAAATGTGTGGTATCATCCAAAACTAATGTAAAGTATCAAAGAAGAGAAGAATAAGTGATTATTACATTTTAACAGAAGTGTAGATAGAACATGTTAAAACAGAAAATAAGCAGATATTAACAGTAAATGAACAAGTAGATTAATAATCCATTTTTTTACAGTTTGTCCCTCATAATGTGTACAAAATAATAGGTGTATAAATGACACAATATGTTACTGCATAGACTAATTAGGAGTCTTTGTTTGTTTACTTACTACTAAAAGACAAGTTGTCTAGTATGTTCACTATTTTATTTAAGGACTAAATGACAATAATTTATTTATTTAAGGACTAAATGACAATAATAAACATATATTTCATGTACCCTAACATTTTTTGTTCAAATAAAGGCAATAATAAAAAAAATTTGTGGTCCCCTTTATTTAGAAAAGTACCGTAAAAATGTTATTACTGCACGGTGCTCCCAATGAACTCGCAAATGTGACTAAAAATAGACTGTGGGACTTGAAAAAATTAAAGACCTCGCATTTCGCTCCTGAAAGAAATCCATCCAAATTTGATCAAACTAGAGTAAAATATTTGCCCACATGCATAGCATGTTTAAACTAAAACCATAACCAAACGGACAAGTGATTGACGCACATTTTAAAAATGTATATTACGTTTATAAAGTAAGTAAATATGTCCCTGGACACATGAGTACTTTGAATATGACCAATGTATGATCCTGTAACTACTTGGTATCGGATTGATACCTAAATGTGTGGTATCATCCAAAACTAAAACCATAACCAAACGGACAAGTGATTGACGCACATTTTAAAAATGTATATTACGTTTATAAAGTAAGTAAATATGTCCCTGGACACATGAGGACTTTGAATATGACCAATGTATGATCCTGTAACTACTTGGTATCGGATTGATACCTAAATGTGTGGTATCATCCAAAACTAATGTAAAGTATCAAAGAAGAGAAGAATAAGTGATTATTACATTTTAACAGAAGTGTAGATAGAACATGTTAAAACAGAAAATAAGCAGATATTAACAGTAAATGAACAAGTAGATTAATAATCCTTTTTTTTTTACAGTTTGTCCCTCATGTGTACAAAATAATAGGTGTATAAATGACACAATATGTTACTGCATAGACTAATTAGGAGTCTTTGTTTGTTTACTTACTACTAAAAGACAAGTTGTCTAGTATGTTCACTATTTTATTTAAGGACTAAATGACAATAATAAACATATGTTTCATGTACCCTAACATTTTTTGTTCAAATAAAGGCAATAATGCAATTTTTTTGTGGTCCCCTTTATTTAGAAAAGTACCGTAAAAATGTTATTACTGCACGGTGCGACCAATGAACTCGCAAATGTGACTAAAAATAGACTGTGGGACTTGAAAAAATTAAAGACCTCGCATTTTGCTCCTGAAAGAAATCCATCCAAATTTGATCAAACTAGAGTAAAATATTTGCCCACATGCATAGCATGTTTAAACTAAAACCATAACCAAACGGACAAGTGATTGACGCACATTTAAAAAATGTATATTATGTTTATAAAGTCAGTAAATACGTCCCTGGACACATGAGTACTTTGAATATGACCAATGTATGATCCTGTAACTACTTGGTATCGGATTGATACCTAAATGTGTGGTATCATCCAAAACTAATGTAAAGTATCAAAGAAGAGAAGAATAAGTGATTATTAAATTCTAACAGAAGTGTAGATAGAACATGTTGAAACAGAAAATAAGCAGATATTTACAGTAAATGAACAAGTAGATTAATAATCAATTTTTTTACAGTTTGTCCCTCATAATGTGTACAAAATAATAGGTGTATAAATGACACAATATGTTACTGCATAGACTAATTAAGAGTCTTTGTTTGTTTACTTACTACTAAAAGACAAGTTGTCACTATTTTATTTAAGGACTAAATGACAATAATAAACATATGTTTCATGTACCCTAACATTTTTTGTTCAAATAAAGGCAATAATGAAATTTGTTTGTGGTCCCCTTTATTTAGAAAAGTATCGTAAAAATGTTAGTACCGATACCAAAATATTGGTATCGTTACAACTAACGAAGGCCCGTTAAAAACGCGGCTGGCAGCTTTAATTAATAATTAAAGCTGCAAGCAGCGTTGGTCGGGCCCGCGTATTTGGCAGGTGCTAGTCCTAAGTGTCCCAATACTTTTGTCAAGTTGTAGTCCTAAGTGTCCCAATACTTTTGTCCAGTGTAGGTGTCCCAATACTTTTGTCCAGTTTTAGTCCTAAGTGTCCCAATACTTTTGTCCAGTTGTAGTCCTAAGTGTCCCAATACTTTTGTCCAGTTTTCATCCTAAGCGTCCCAATACTTTTGTCAAGTGTTAGTCCCAAGTGTCCCAATACTTTTGTCCAATTTACGTCCCAAGTGTCCCAATACTTTTGTCCAATTTACATCCCAAGTGTCCCAATACTTTTGTCCAGTTTTAGTCCTAAGTGTCCCAATACTTTTGTCCCGTGGTAGTCCGAAGTTTCCCAATACTTATGTCAAGTTTTAGTCATAAGTATCCCAATACTTTTGTCAAGTTTTAATGTGAAGTGTCCCAATACTTTTGTCCAGTTTTATTCCTAAGTGTCCCAATACTTTGGTCCAGTTGTAGTCCTAAGAGTCCCAATAGTTTTGTCAAGTGTAGGTGTCCCAATACTTTTTTCCAGTGGTTGTCCTCAGTGTCCTAATACTTTTGTCAAGTTTTAGCCACAAGTGTCCCAATACTTTTGGCAAGTTTTAGCCACGAGTGTCCCAATACTTTTGTCCAGTTTTAGTCCTACGTTTCCCAATACTGTCGTCTACTTTTAGTCGTAAGTGTCCCAAGACTTTTGTCAAGATGTAGTCCCAAGTGTCCCAATACTTGTGTCCAGTTTTTGGCCTAAGTGTCCCAATACTTTTGTCCAGTGATAGTCATAAGTGTCCCAATACTTTTGTCTAGTGTACCTACCTAGTCTGCATTGTGTGGGCATGCTGGTGCATCCTGCTTTTAAGCAACCATTAAAAAAAAACAGCAGCATCAGCGCAGCGGTTCTTTGAAGGGTCATAAAATCAAAACCGGAGCAGGTATCAAAACGCTCATCTGTACTTTTAATCACAAGGGTTCAATCTCTCTCCTGTGTTAGTTTGAAGCCGAAACAACAAACGTGCTCAGAGGAGATAATGTTTGAAGAGAGGTGACCGGTTTTTACAAAAATTTTGTTTTGAAGGGGGAATAGCAAACTTCCTGTAGATCTTTGCTTAAGGATGTCAATGAATGAAATGTAGGTCTAAGTGAGACCTACATAGAGGTATTAGTTTCATGTCTCTCCAACATTCCCAGTGCGAGTTACAGGCAGTTTTGTCATTTTTGTCTTACGAGGAGCAGTTATTTCTGCGTTTTATTCAAAAATTGTGCTAGAGCGCAATTTTGAGATTTGGGGTTAGGTTTTTTTATTAGATCGCAATTTTTGCCAGTCCTGATGTGTGTGTTCAGTTTGGTGAGTTTTGAAGCATGTTAAGGGGGTCAAATTGCAGCTCAAACAGGCAAAAGTGACTGTTTTTAGTACTTTTTTGTCTTGAAGGGGGAATTGCCAACTTCCTGTTGATTTTTGCCCGAGAATGTACTATTATGAATTCTAGGTCTAAGTCAGACCTACATAGAGGTTTTTGTTTCATGTCTCTCCGACCTTCCTAGTGGGAGATACAGGCAGTCTAGTTTTTTTTTCTCTAGGGGGCGCTAGAGCGCAATTTTGAGTTTTGTGGTTCGTTTTTTTTATTAAAAGGCAATTTTCGCAGGTCCTGATGTGTGGGTCAAATATGGTGAGTTTTGAAGCATGTTAAGTGGGTCAAATTACAGCTCGAAGAGGCGGCCGGTATAATAATAATAAAACCTTACAAATTCAATAGGTCCTTATGTCCCATTGCATAAGGACTCCCTGTGGGAGTCCTTATGCAATGGGCCATGCGGGCCCTAATTAGATATTCCTGCTGACCGTAGTTGGAGCAGGCGTTGGTTCTCCTGGTCGTTCCACGCCATGAGGGCACGATGCTCCATAGTCTCCTGCCTCGCCTTCTCCTCCGCCAGGGAGCCCGTCTCCTCCTCGTACTTCTTTCGGAGCAGCGCCTCCTTAAACTCCAGACTAAGACGCAGACGACACAAACAAGTTAGTCGGCATATTCGACAATTTGTCTAGTTAAAAAAAGAAGCATAATGCTACACAATGGGAGTGTGGGGAAATAACCAATGGACTTGGTGATGAAATCAAGTAATGCACTAATATGATTGAGACATAGTACAGTAACGACCTAAAACAGGGGGTCAAACGTACGGCCCGCGGGCCGGATCAGGCCCGCAAACAGGTATTTTCCGGCCCGCCTGATGAGTTTGCCAAGTATAAAAATGACCACAAAGTTGTCGTTTGGTGATTACAGCTTTTTAATGCGTACTTCAACATGTAAACAATGCAGTATGTACTTTATTATCATATATGTAACTCTCTTATGGATAATCAATTGATTTATGCACAGAAGAAAAGCGTCAATATCAAAATATTACTTTGAATCCCTTTTTGGCAACCACTAAGTTGTCATTTTATGTAAATTTCAGTTTTTTAAAGTGTACTTCAACATGCAAACAATGCAGTATGTACTTTATTATCATATATGTAACTCTCTTATAGGTAATCTAATAATTTATGCACAGAAGAAAAGTGTCAATATCAAAATAGAACTTTGAATCCCTTTTTGGCAACCACTAAGTTGTCGTTTGGTGTAAATTTCAGTTTTTTAAAGTGTACTTCAACACATAAACAATGCAGTATGTACTTTATTATCATATATGTAACTCTCTTATAGGTAATCTAATAATTTATGCACAGAAGAAAAGTGTCAATATCAAAATATTACTTTGAATCCCTTTTTGGCAACCACTAAGTTGTTGTTTGGTGTAAATTTCAGTTTTTTAAAGTGTACTTCAACACAAACAATGCAGTATGTACTTTATTATCATATATGTAACTCTCTTATGGATAATCAATTGATTTATGCACAGAAGAAAAGCGTCAATATCAAAATATTGCTTTGAATCTCTTTTTGGCAACCACTAAGTTGTCATTTGGTGTAAATTTCAGTTTTTTAAAGTGTACTTCAACACGTAAACAATGCAGTATGTACTTTATTATCATATATGTAACTCTCTTATGGATAATCAATTGATTTATGCACAGAAGAAAAGTGTCAATATCAAAATATTACTTTGAATCCCTTTTTGGCAACCACTAAGTTGTCATTTGGTGTAAATTTCAGTTTTTTAAAGTGTACTTCAACACGTAAACAATGCTGTATGTACTTTATTATCATATATGTAACTCTCTTATGGGTGTCAATATCAAAATATTACTTTGAATCCCTTTTTGGCAACCACTAAGTTGTCATTTGGTGTAAATTTCAGTTTTTTAAAGTGTACTTCAACACGTAAACAATGCAGTATGTACTTTATTATCATATATGTAACTATTTTATGGGTGTCAATATCAAAATATTACTTTGAATACCTTTTTGGCAACCACTAAGTTGTCATTTGGTGTAAATTTCCGTTTTTTAAAGTGTACTTCAACACAAACAATGCAGTATGTACTTTATTATCATATATGTAACTCTCTTATGGATAATCAATTGATTTATGCACAGAAGAAAAGTGTCAATATCAAAATAGAACTTTGAATCACTTTTTGGCAACCACTAAGTTGTCATTTGGTGTAGATTTCAGCTTTTTAAAGTGTACTTTAACACGTAAACAATGCAGTATGTACTTTATTATCATATATGTAACTATTTTATGGATAATCAATTGATTTATGCACAGAAAAAAAGTGTCAATATTAAAATATAACTTTGAGTCATTTTTTGGCAACCACTAAGTTGTCGTTTGGTGTAGATTTCAGTTTTTTAAAGTGTACTTTAACACGTAAACAATGCAGTATTTACTTTATTATCATATATGTAACTCTCTTATGGATAATCAATTGATTTATGCACAGAAGAAAAGTGACAATATCAAAAATATTACTTTGAATCCCTTTTTGGGAACCACTAAGTTGTCATTTGGTGTAAATTTCAGTTTTTTAAAGTGTACTTCAACACGTAAACAATGCAGTATGTACTTTATTATCATATATGTAACTCTCTTATGGATAATCAATTGATTTATTTACAGAAGAAAAGTGTCAATATCAAAATAGAACTTTGAATCCCTTTTTGGCAACCACTAAGTTGTCATTTGGTGTAAATTTCAGTTTTTTAAAGTGTACTTCAACACGTAAACAATGCAGTATGTACTTTATTATCATATATGTAACTCTCTTATGGATAATCAATTGATTTATTTACAGAAGAAAAGTGTCAATATCAAAATAGAACTTTGAATCCCTTTTTGGCAACCACTAAGTTGTCATTTGGTGTAAATTTCAGTTTTTTAAAGTGTACTTCAACACATAAACAATGCAGTATGTACTTTATTATCATATATGTAACTCTCTTATAGGTAATCTAATAATTTATGCACAGAAGAAAAGTGTCAATATCAAAATGGAACTTTGAATCCCTTTTTGGCAACCACTAAGTTGTCATTTGGTGTAAATTTCAGTTTTTTAAAGTGTACTTCAACACGTAAACAATGCAGTATGTACTTTATTATCATATATGTAACTATTTTATGGGTGTCAATATCAAAATATTACTTTGAATCTCTTTTTGGCAACCACTAAGTTGTCATTTGGTGTAAATTTCAGTTTTTTAAAGTGTACTTCAACACAAACAATGCAGTATGTACTTTATTATCATATATGTAACTCTCTTATGGATAATCAATTGATTTATTTACAGAAGAAAAGTGTCAATATCAAAATAGAACTTTGAATCCCTTTTTGGCAACCACTAAGTTGTCATTTGGTGTAAATTTCAGTTTTTTAAAGTGTACTTCAACACATAAACAATGCAGTATGTACTTTATTATCATATATGTAACTCTCTTATAGGTAATCTAATAATTTATGCACAGAAGAAAAGTGTCAATATCAAAATGGAACTTTGAATCCCTTTTTGGCAACCACTAAGTTGTCATTTGGTGTAAATTTCAGTTTTTTAAAGTGTACTTCAACACGTAAACAATGCAGTATGTACTTTATAATCATATATGTAACTATTTTATGGGTGTCAATATCAAAATATTACTTTGAATCTCTTTTTGGCAACCACTAAGTTGTCATTTGGTGTAAATTTCAGTTTTTTAAAGTGTACTTCAACACAAACAATGCAGTATGTACTTTATTATCATATATGTAACTCTCTTATGGATAATCAATTGATTTATGCACAGGTGAAAAATGTCAATATCAAAATATTACTTTGAATCCCTTTTTGGCAACCACTAAGTTGTCATTTGGTGTAAATTTCATTTTTTTAAAGTGGACTTCAACACAAACAATGCAGTATGTACTTTATTATCATATATGTAACTCTCTTATAGGTAATCTAATAATTTATGCACAGAAGAAAAGCGTCAATATCAAAATATTACTTTGAATCCCTTTTTGGCAACCACTAAGTTGTCATTTGGTGTAAATTTCAGTTTTTTAAAGTGTACTTCAACACGTAAACAATGCAGTATGTACTTTATTATCATATATGTAACTCTCTTATAGGTAATCTAATAATTTATGCACAAAAGAAAAGTGTCAATATCAAAATATTACTTTGAATCCCTTTTTGGCAACCACTAAGTTGTTGTTTGGTGTAGATTTCAACTTTTTAAAGTGTTCTTCAACACGTAAACAATGCAGTATGTACTTTATTATCATATATGTAACTCTCTTATGGGTGTCAATATCAAAATATTACTTTGAATCCCTTTTTGGCAACCACTAAGTTGTCATTTGGTGTAAATTTCAGTTTTTTAAAGTGTACTTCAACACAAACAATGCAGTATGTACTTTATTATCATATATGTAACTCTCTTATAGGTAATCTAATAATTTATGCACAGAAGAAAAGTGTCAATATCAAAATATTACTTTGAATCCCTTTTTGGCAACCACTAAGTTGTTGTTTGGTGTAGATTTCAACTTTTTAAAGTGTTCTTCAACACGTAAACAATGCAGTATGTACTTTATCATCATATATGTAACTCTCTTATGGGTGTCAATATCAAAATATTACTTTGAATCCCTTTTTGGCAACCACTAAGTTGTCATTTGGTGTAAATTTCAGTTTTTTAAAGTGTACTTCAACACGTAAACAATGCAGTATGTACTTTATTATCATATATGTAACTCTCTTATGAGTAATCAATTGATTTATGCACAGAAGAAAAGTGTCAATATCAAAATATTACTTTGAATCCCTTTTTGGCAACCACTAAGTTGTCGTTTGGTGTAGATTTCATTTTTTTAACGTGTACTTCAACACGTAAACAGTACAGTAGTTACTTTATTATCACTTATATTACTCTTATGGGTAATTAAATAATTTATGCACAGAAGAAAAGTGTCAATATCAAAGGGGAACTTTGAATCACTTTTTGGCAACCACTAAGTTGTCGTTTGGTGTAAATTTCAGTTTTTTAAAGTGTACTTCAACACAAACAATGCAGTATGTACTTTATTATCATATATGTAACTCTCTTATAGGTAATCTAATAATTTATGCACAGAAGAAAAGTGTCAATATCAAAATATTACTTTGAATCCCTTTTTGGCAACCACTAAGTTGTTGTTTGGTGTAGATTTCAACTTTTTAAAGTGTTCTTCAACACGTAAACAATGCAGTATGTACTTTATTATCATATATGTAACTCTCTTATGGGTGTCAATATCAAAATATTACTTTGAATCCCTTTTTGGCAACCACTAAGTTGTCATTTGGTGTAAATTTCAGTTTTTTAAAGTGTACTTCAACACGTAAACAATGCAGTATGTACTTTATTATCATATATGTAACTCTCTTATGAGTAATCAATTGATTTATGCACAGAAGAAAAGTGTCAATATCAAAATATTACTTTGAATCCCTTTTTGGCAACCACTAAGTTGTCGTTTGGTGTAGATTTCATTTTTTTAACGTGTACTTCAACACGTAAACAGTACAGTAGTTACTTTATTATCACTTATATTACTCTTATGGGTAATTAAATAATTTATGCACAGAAGAAAAGTGTCAATATCAAAGGGGAACTTTGAATCACTTTTTGGCAACCACTAAGTTGTCGTTTGGTGTAAATTTCAGTTTTTTAAAGTGTACTTCAACACGTAAACAATGCAGTATGTACTTTATTATCATATATGTAACTCTCTTATGGATAATCAATTGATTTATGCACAGAAGAAAAGTGTCAATATCAAAATATTACTTTGAATCCCTTTTTGGCAACCACTAAGTTGTCATTTGGTGTAAATTTCAGTTTTTTAAAGTGTACTTCAACACGTAAACAATGCAGTATGTACTTTATTATCATATATGTAACTATTTTATGGATAATCAATTGATTTATGCACAGAAGAAAAGTGTCAATATCAAAATATTACTTTGAATCCCTTTTTGGCAACCACTAAGTTGTCGTTTGATGTAAATTTCAGTTTTTTAAAGTGTACTTCAACACGTAAACAATGCAGTATGTACTTTATTATCATATATGTAACTATTTTATGGATAATCAATTGATTTATGCACAGAAGAAAAGTGTCAATATCAAAATGGAACTTTGAATCACTTTTTGGCAACCACTTAAGTTGTCATTTGGTGTAAATTTCAGTTTTTTAAAGTGTACTTCAACACAAACAATGCAGTATGTACTTTATTATCATATATGTAACTCTCTTATGGATAATCAATTGATTTATGCACAGAAGAAAAGTGTCAATATCAAAATGGAACTTTGAATCACTTTTTGGCAACCACTAAGTTGTCGTTTGGTGTAAATTTCAGTTTTTTAAAGTGTACTTTAACACGTAAACAATGCAGTATGTACTTTATTATCATATATGTAACTATTTTATGGATAATCAATTGATTTATGCACAGAAGAAAAGTGTCAATATCAAAATATTACTTTGAATCCCTTTTTGGCAACCACTAAGTTGTCGTTTGGTGTAGATTTCATTTTTTTAACGTGTACTTCAACACGTAAACAGTACAGTAGTTACTTTATTATCACTTATATTACTCTTATGGGTAATTAAATAATTTATGCACAGAAGAAAAGTGTCAATATCAAAGGGGAACTTTGAATCACTTTTTGGCAACCACTAAGTTGTCGTTTGGTGTAAATTTCAGTTTTTTAAAGTGTACTTCAACACGTAAACAATGCAGTATGTACTTTATTATCATATATGTAACTCTCTTATGGATAATCAATTGATTTATGCACAGAAGAAAAGTGTCAATATCAAAATATTACTTTGAATCCCTTTTTGGCAACCACTAAGTTGTCATTTGGTGTAAATTTCAGTTTTTTAAAGTGTACTTCAACACGTAAACAATGCAGTATGTACTTTATTATCATATATGTAACTATTTTATGGATAATCAATTGATTTATGCACAGAAGAAAAGTGTCAATATCAAAATATTACTTTGAATCCCTTTTTGGCAACCACTAAGTTGTCGTTTGATGTAAATTTCAGTTTTTTAAAGTGTACTTCAACACGTAAACAATGCAGTATGTACTTTATTATCATATATGTAACTATTTTATGGATAATCAATTGATTTATGCACAGAAGAAAAGTGTCAATATCAAAATGGAACTTTGAATCACTTTTTGGCAACCACTTAAGTTGTCATTTGGTGTAAATTTAAGTTTTTTAAAGTGTACTTCAACACGTAAACAATGCAGTATGTACTTTATTATCATATATGTAACTATTTTATGGATAATCAATTGATTTATGCACAGAAGAAAAGTGTCAATATCAAAATGGAACTTTGAATCACTTTTTGGCAACCACTTAAGTTGTCATTTGGTGTAAATTTCAGTTTTTTAAAGTGTACTTCAACACAAACAATGCAGTATGTACTTTATTATCATATATGTAACTCTCTTATGGATAATCAATTGATTTATGCACAGAAGAAAAGTGTCAATATCAAAATAGAACTTTGAATCACTTTTTGGCAACCACTAAGTTGTCGTTTGGTGTAGATTACAGCTTTTTAAAGTGTACTTTAACCTGTAAACAATGCAGTATGTACTTTATTATCATATATGTAACTCTCTTATGGATAATCTAATAATTTATGCACAGAAGAAAAGTGTCAATATCAAAATGGAACTTTGAATCACTTTTTGGCAACCATTAAGTTGTCATTTGGTGTAAATTTCAGTTTTTTAAAGTGTACTTTAACACGTAAACAATGCAGTATGTACTTTATTATCATATGTGTAACTCCCTTATGGATAGTCAATTGATTAATGCACAGAAGAAAAATGTCAATATCAAAATATTACTTTGAATCCCTTTTTGGCAACCACTAAGTTGTCATTTTATGTAAATTTCAGTTTTTTAAAGTGTACTTCAACATGTAAACAATGCAGTATGTACTTTATTATCATATATGTAACTCTCTTATAGGTAATCTAATAATGTATGCACAGAAGAAAAGTGTCAATATCAAAATATTACTTTGAATCCCTTTTTGGCAACCACTAAGTTGTCGTTTGATGTAAATTTCAGTTTTTTAAAGTGTACTTCAACACGTAAACAATGCAGTATGTACTTTATTATCATATATGTAACTCTCTTATGGATAATCAATTGATTTATGCACAGAAGAAAAGTGTCAATATCAAAATAGAACTTTGAATCACTTTTTGGCAACCACTAAGTTGTCATTTGGTGTAGATTTCATCTTTTTAAAGTGTACTTTAACACGTAAACAATGCAGTATGTACTTTATTATCATATATGTAACTCTCTTATGGGTGTCAATATCAAAATATTACTTTGAATCCCTTTTTGGCAACCACTAAGTTGTCATTTGGTGTAAATTTCAGTTTTTTAAAGTGTACTTCAACAGGTAAACAATGCAGTATGTACTTTATTATCATATATGTAACTCTCTTATAGGTAATCTAATAATTTATGCACAGAAAAAAAGTGTCAATATCAAAATATTACTTTGAATCCCTTTTTGGCAACCACTAAGTTGTTGTTTGGTGTAGATTTCAGCTTTTTAAAGTGTACTTCAACACGTAAACAGTACATTATGTACTTATCATTTATATAACTCTTATGGGTAATCTTATAATTTATGCACAAATGGAGTGTCAATATCAAAATATTACTTTGAATCCCTTTTTGGCAACCACTAAGTTGTTGTTTGGTGTAGATTTCAGCTTTTTAAAGTGTACTTCAACACGTAAACAGTACATTATGTACATATCATTTATATAACTCTTATGGGTAATCTTATAATTTATGCACAAATGGAGTGTCAATATCAAAATATTACTTTGAATCACTTTTTGGCAACCACTAAGTTGTCGTTTGGTGTAGATTTCAGCTTTTTAACGCATACTTCTACACGAACAAAACAAAGTTCTGATTTGCGACTTTTTCCACCTCAAAAAAAATGCTACAATACATCCCAGTTTTAGTGTCTTGGCTTTGGCGCGGCAGAGGACATTAAACTTGACTAAATGCACCAAGAGGACATTAAACTTGACTAAAAGGAGGAAGTCGTAACAAACAGTTTTTTTCCGGCCCGCGTGATGAGTTTGCCAAGTATAAACATGAGCTGCTTTTTTTTTTTTTAACGAAAGAAACTGCTGTTTTAAATGTGTCCACTGGATGTCACAATAGCAATTCTGTTAGGCAAGCAAACGGTACATAGAAAAGGGTGATTGTGGCTCCTCCTCCTCGACCCAAATGTAACTTAAAACCTGCCGTTTTATGTCTTCTGCTTGGAACACATGGTCATTCGGCACCCTCCTTGCCCCAAAATGTCTGTCAAACTCAAGAACTTAACCCTTTTGAATAGTTTTTACCTCCGTTTTTTACGGTCTGTTGAGTTAGCACTGGATCGATACGTGGACATGACAAAGGAGGCATTTGATACCTCGAAGAGTTTACATGTTGTGTATTTTTTGATAAATCCCAGAAAGACTGCGACTTAAAAGTTTAATCCAAGTCGAAGCTCATGGTTTTTTTTGAAACTGCACCAATTTCCTCAGAATTTTCCAACAAACTTGAAGTGTTTTTTTTGTCCAGAGGATTATTTGTGATTTGTACGTTTTTTCAGAATGTGCTTGTTCTATTTTTGGCCAAAGTAAAACAAAGCAATCAACATGGAGTTGTCTTTATTTTTAATAATAATAATAATAATAATAATAGATTGTATTTGTAAAAAGCACTTTACTTTGAGTAAACAACCTCAAAGTGCGACAGTGTATTAAAAAAATAAAAAGATAATAAAAAATAAATAAAAATAAAAACTATAACAGCCAAGTAGCTAGAACTAGTATGCATATATCTAAAAAAATGTTTTTTTTAAAAAGAAGGGTTTTTAAGCCTTTTTTAAAAACATCCACAGTCTGTGGTGCCCTCAGGTGGTCAGGGAGAGCGCTCCACAGACTGGGAGCGGTCTACAATTGTTCGTAGCTTTTATTTTTAAGTTATCGTGCCATGATTTTACCACTTGGGAATGGATTTTCCAATATGAGCTCAAATGAGTTTGACACCCCTGCCCTAAAAGGTAGGATTTTTATTTTTTTAAATTAATGATTTCATAGCTAGAGCATAAAAAAACATGTTTAAAACCTCAAATACAGTTTTTTAACAGAGAGGACACCACCATACTTGCCAACCTTGAGACCTCCGAATTCGGGAGGTGGGGCGGGGCGTGGTTGGGGGCGTGGTTAAGAGGGGCGGAGTATATTAACAGATAGAATTCACCAAGTCAAGTATTTCATACATACATATATATATATATATATATATATATATATATATATATATATATATATATATATATATATATATATATATATATATATATATCTACATCCTGAAAATATGCAAACAAACTGTGTTTAGATAATTGATACTTCAAACTTGCATAAATAAATATTAAGGAATGTAACATAACTTGGCTTCTGAGAGTTTCAAAATGTAATGAATAAAATGCTAAAGTTGTTGATAAACAAACAATTATTTTAATAATTGAATATGGTCATTTTAAATGAATTATTATGATAATTTAAAATCAATTATTTCAAATATGTTTATTTTAATTTATAATTCTATGGCTGGATGTAATAAGGAGTCACGAAAAAAATACAAATAAAAATACAATTAATTTTGATGTTTTTAGCAAAATATAGTAAAAATGTATTTAGTTTTTTTTTTTTTTTTTAATTAATAAATATATTTATTTTTAGGTAAGATAAACATAATACAATTTATCTCTAGTCTGGATGATTTAGTTCTTGTCATCCTGTTGTCCTCCCGTCATGAAAAAAAGGCTGTCCTCACTCAGGTCCGCATGGAGCTGGAGGGGGCGTGGCTTCCAGCTCCGGCTGAAAATCGGGAGATTTTCGGGAGAGGCGCTGAATTTCGGGAGTCTCCCGGAAAATTCGGGAGGGTTGGCAAGTATGGACACCACAGTCATACTTACACTCGTCATAATCCAATGTAGTGATGCAGCCAATCAGAGGCCGCCATACTGAACAGCGCGCTCTGATTGGTTAGGTCTATTTAGGACCTAAACATTCATATTTGTAGCTAATTTAGCCATTTTTTATGCTGGAAATGCAAAATTGTGACCTAAATGAAACACAGGATAAAAATCCAGCCCAACACTTCTAAGCGCGATGTGGCGAGGGACGACTGTACTGCTTAACAAAGTCATCCATTAGCATGAGCGATGTGGTCATTAAAGTATCAACAGGTGGTTATCAGTACTGACATGTCCGAGGGCCGGTGAACGTACCGCAGCGCCCTCAAGATGAGCGTGTAGTCGGCGTATCTCTCCCGCAGCACCACCATCTCCACCGGGTCCACCGGGGGAGGGTATTTGACTCGGCCCAGCTTGGACTTGGCCACCGGGTCCGTGCGCGACTTCCTCCCGCGTACAGCCTCCACCAGCACGGCGTGCCTGGGCGCCAGTAACCGAGCGACATGAACGCCTCTGTGGCCGATTGCCTGGAACATTTCTCTGGTTCGACGAAGCGTCTAAAAAAGGTATCCCGCTTCTTTTTTTTTTTTTTTAGTGGTTAAAAGTGTCCGTTAGCCGAAACCTGGACGCCGCCTGGGAAGAAAAGTGTAACATTGACACTGCGGTACTAACATCGGGGGAGCAAGCTGGCGGCCATCTTGTGTCCTCTGACCGGGAAGTGGTCGGGCGGGAAGAGTCGACGGCGCATTGTTGCCACCTGGCGGCTTGGGTAAGTTTGGTGTATTTAAGTTCATTTATTTACAGAAGAAAAGTGTCAATATCAAAATATTACTTTGAATCCCTTTTTGGCAACCACTAAGTTGTCATTTGATGTAAATTTCAGTTTTTTAAAGTGTACTTCAACATGTAAACAATGCAGTATGTACTTTATTATCATATATGTAACTATTTTATGGGTGTCAATATCAAAATATTACTTTCAATCCCTTTTTGGCAACCACTAAGTTGTCATTTGATGTAAATTTCAGTTTTTTAAAGTGTACTTCAACCTGTAAACAATGCAGTATGTACTTTATTATCATATATGTAACTCTCTTATGGATAACCACTTGATTTATGCACAGAAGAAAAGTGTCACCGCACCGTGCTGTTCACCGCACCGTCTCTTCTCAGTATTTGAACGGCAAATGTGAAAATTCAGCTATTTTAAATAAAAATAATTTAAAACTGGTGAAGTTAAATGGAAAATAACTTTATAGTATAATCACTGGGTACATATAACAATTTAATTTTTTTTTTCTTCTTTTTACATTTTTTTTTCTTTTCATGATGGCAGGTGAGGCCCTGCCTCACCTGCCTCTAGTGACTGCACGTCACTGATCTGTATCATGAATCAATTTAAGTGGACCCCGACTTAAACAAGTTGAAAAACTTATTGGGGTGTTACCATTTAGTGGTCAATTGTATGGAATATGTACTTCACTGTGCAACCTACTAATAAAAGTTTCTATCTATTTTTCTATCTATCTATCTATCTATCTATCTATCTATCTATCTATCTATCTATCTATCTATCCTGCCTCGAAAGAAAATAATGTTTGCCTTGTATTTGTTATTCACATGTGAATAATGCTGTATAATACTGTATTTATGTTATTCACATGGGAATAATGCTGTATAATAGACTGTATTTATGTTATTCACATGTGAATAATGCTGTATAATAGACTGTATTTATGTTATTCACATGGGAATAATGCTGTATAATAGACTGTATTTATGTTATTCACATGTGAATAATGCTGTATAATAGACTGTATTTATATTATTCACATGTGAATAATGCTGTATAATAGACTACATTTATATTATTCACATGTGAATAATGCTGTATAATAGACTGTATTTATGTTATTCACATGTGAATAATGCTGTATAATAGACTGTATTTATGTTATTCACATGTGAATAATGCTGTATAATAGACTGTATTTATATTATTCACATGTGAATAATGCTGTATAATAGACTACATTTATATTATTCACATGTGAATAATGCTGTATAATAGACTGTATTTATGTTATTCACATGTGAATAATGCTGTATAATAGACTGTATTTATGTTATTCACATGTGAATAATGCTGTATAATAGACTGTATTTATGTTATTCACATGTGAATAATGCTGTATAATAGACTGTATTTATATTATTCACATGTGAATAATGCTGTATAATAGACTGTATTTATATTATTCACACGTGAATAATGCTGTATAATAGACTATTTATGTTATTCACATGTGAATAATGCCGTATAATAGACTGTAGTTATATTATTCACATGTGAATAATGCTGTATAATAGACTGTATTTATATTATTCTCATGTAAAAAATACCTAAGTGTTTATTGTCTATTGTGAGCGAACTGTGGTGCTGAATTTCCCCCAGGGATCAATAAGGTGCTTTCTATTCTATTCTATTGGTGCCCTAAAATGTGACCCCTCCTTTTAAGGCAACACTTGCCTTGACCTTAAAAAGTTAAAAATTCGAGGCCTGGTGGTTAGCTTAACAGCAACTGTTAGCATGTTTGTTGCTGTAAGACACCCCCTTTTTGGTTGGACGAGTAATACTCTGATGCCAGTTACTTGCAATATAAAATGGATATTTAATTTTTTTGTTATAGTATAATTAAAGGTAATAGCTTGGCAGACTACGTACATCTTAATGTGTAGCAGTGATGTTACGGGGTGAGTCATGGAAAAATATAAAAAAAACAATAATGATAACCATTTTAATATTTGGCCATTGAACCGTGGTATGAATGTCTTTTTACATGATTCCAAAGCATTTCTTAAAACAGGGTTCGTACGGGTGCTTAAAAAGCTTGCCCTTATGTGGGCTTTGTACCGAGGATGTCGTTGTGGCTTGTGCAGCCCTTTGAGACACTTGTGATTTAGGGCTATATAAATAAACATTGATTGATTGAAAATGCTTGGATTTTGGGTGAAGTGCTTGTAAATGTGTATTTTCAAATTCATTAAAAAAATGCACAGTTGTAGGTCAGTTATTTGTTTATTGGGCTTGTTTCTAGTAGTTACAGTTACGTCAAGTGTAACACTGAGCTCCTTCTGAACACAAATTCCTTAAACAGAAACAATCTGACTGAAATAAACTCAGAAGCGCTACATAACAGACTTTGTCTTCCACTGCATTTACGTACCGCTCACTGGATGTAAATGCTGAGGAAGAATAATTACAAGTCTCAAATGTAATAAATACAAATGCTTAGGTTCATTGGCGCACTGACTGAGTTGTACTTACACATTTAAAGTCCAAGCATCTACAAACAAATGGTCAAGTGTTTGCACGAGCAGCTTTAATCAGCTGTTGCTTTGACTTTAACGCAAACTGCAACAATTCATGCAGTGCAGCCCTTCTATATTTAGTTTTTTTTAGTCACACTGTGTGGAGAAGAAGGGGGACTTGTGGTGGACCTCTTGTTCAGCACAAGGGCGCATCTGCCTTGACGTGGGGGACCTTTTGACGATGGATGCATGTTGAGAGAGTGGTTGATGGTTGGATTCTTTTAGTGTATTCCAGGGAGGTAGGGATACGACAGCCGGATCTCTTCTCCTTCCAGAAGTTGTCTGAGAAGAAAACCGATTTTAAACATTAGAAGTCAAATAATGTGGCGGCCATTGACATCCATCCATCCATCCATCCATCTTCAGGGAAGCCCAGACTTCCCTCTCCCCAGCCACTTCGTCCAGCTCTTCCTGTGGGACCCCCAGGCGTTCCCAGGCCAGCCGGGAGACATAGGCATCCCAACGTGTCTTGGGTCTTCCCCGCGGCCTCCTACCGGTCGGACGTGCCCTAAACACCTCCCTAGGGAGGCGTTCGGGTGGCATCCTGACCAGATGCCCGAACCACCTCATCTGGCTCCTCTCCATGTGGAGGAGCAGCGGCTTTACTTTGAGCTCCTCCCGGATGGCAGAGCTTCTCACCCTATCTCTAAGGGAAAGCCCCGTCACCCGGCGGAGGAAACTCATTTCGGCCGCCGTGATCTTGTCCTTTCGGTCATAACCCAAAGCTCATGACCATAGGTGAGGATGGGAACGTAGATCGACCAGTAAATTGAGAGCTTTGCCTTCCGGCTCAGCTCCTTCTTCACCACAACGGATCGATACAGCGTCCGCATTACTGAAGACGCCGCACCGATCTGCCTGTCGATCTCACGATCCACTCTTCCCTCACTCGTGAATAAGACTCCGAGGTACTTGAACTCTTCCACTTGGGGCAAGATCTCCTCCCCAACCCTGGAGATGGCACTCCACCCTTTTCCGGGCGAGAACCATGGACTCGGACTTGGAGGTGCTGATTCTCATCCCAGTCGCTTCACACTCAGCTGCGAACCGATCCAGTGAGAGCTGAAGATCCTGGCCAGATGAAGCCATCAGGACCACATCATCTGCAAAAAGCAGAGACCTAATCCTGCAGCTACCAAACCGGATCCCCTCAACGCCCTGACTGCGCCTAGAAATTCTGTCCATAAAAGTTCTGAACAGAATGGGTGACAAAGGGCAGCCTTGGCGGAGTCCAACCCTCACTGGAAACGTGTCCGACTTACTGCCGGCAATGCGGACCAAGCTCTGGCACTGATCATACAGGGAGCGGACTGCCACAATCAGACAGTCCGATACCCCATACTCTCTGAGCACTCCCCACAGGACTTCCCGAGGGACACGGTCGAATGCCTTCTCCAAGTCCACAAAGCACATGTAGACTGGTTGGGCAAACTCCCATGCACCCTCAAGGACCCTGCCGAGAGTATAGAGCTGGTCCACAGTTCCACGACCAGGACGAAAACCACACTGTTCCTCCTGAATCCGAGGTTCGACTATCCGGCGTAGCCTCCTCTCCAGTACACCTGAATAGACCTTACCGGGAAGGCTGAGGAGTGTGATCCCACGATAGTTAGAACACACTCTCCGGTTCCCCTTCTTAAAGAGAGGAACCACCACCCCGGTCTGCCAATCCAGTGGTACCGCCCCCGATGTCCATGCGATGCTGCAGAGTCTTGTCAACCAAGACAGCCCCACAGCATCCAGAGCCTTAAGGAACTCCGGGCGGATCTCATCTACCCCCGGGGCCTTGCCACTGAGGAGCTTTTTAACTACCTCAGCAACCTCAGCCCCAGAAATAGGAGAGCCCACCACAGACTCCCCATTTTACTATTGTATTTTTTATTATTCTTTATTATTGAGTTAACACTACTACACTGCTCACAGGCATTCAGGAAAGTCTTGTTTTCATGGTTCCTGAAGATTCATTATATGCTGTGATGTGTTTACCAGTTTATAGTCCTTCATTCATTTCTTTCTGGGGCATTTTGGCTCGACATTATTCACACAGGAATGTCTTGCTTTTTTTTTTTACATGCAGAAAGTTTTTGCGGTAGTTTAGTTGAGTTTATTAAGGATCCCCATCAGTCTACACCGCAGTGGAGACTATTCTTCCTAGGGTCCAGGCAAAAAAAACATCACACAATCACAAAACAAAAGGTTACAATGCTGTACAAAATGATGAAAATGTTGTAATACAAAAATAGCAACAACAAAGAACCAAAAAAAAAACCAATAACTTCGAGTTTACATGTGCCATTGGTACTCTCTAAAATACAATTTAAAATCGTTTTAGTATCTAGTCAAGGGAGTTTGTCCCTTGTTATGCTAAAAGTAGCCTTTGTTACCACTTGGGTTGTCCCCATACCAATATTTTGGTACTTTTCTAAATAAAGGGGACCACAAAAATTTCATTATTGGCTTTATTTTAACAAAAAATCTTACAGTACAATAAACATATGTTTCTTATTGCAATCGAAGAACAATTTTGTCTTTTAATAAAATAGTGAACAAACTAGACAACTTGTCTTTTAGTAGTAAGTAAACAAACAAAGTGTCAGAGTTTGTTGGTGACGAACCCCAAGATGCAGAGATGACGGCAGGCATTGAGCGAGAAAGCATGATTTAATACTATAGCAAAAAAACAAACAAAAGGCGCGCACAAGGCGGAGAACAAACTTGGCTATGAACTAAAATAGCACAGAGGCTAACTGTGGACAAGAAACAAAAACACTTACTGTGACACGAAGGAACTAGGACATGAGCAGAGTGAAACAAAAGTAGACAGAGCTACAACGACAAGTATTAAGACAGGTAGTAGTGACAATGACAGGTAGTGATGACAATAATCCAGCCCTGACTGGAGGAGAAGGCAGGTTTAAATAGCAGCTGGCTGATTGACACCAGGTGTGGCCAGGTGCCAATCAGCCACAGCTGAGGGGACACAGCACTCAGGGAGACAAGTAGGAAATAACCAAAATAAGAGCGCCGACAGGAAATAAAGAGAAACAGAGGAAAAACTCAAAACATAACTAAACTGTCAGTGACAAACCTGACACAAAGACTCATAATTAGTAACATATTGTGTCATTTATACACCTATTATTTGAGTGATTTAGAAGTAGCTAAAACACTGTGGATGGATGTTAGCCGCAAGCTAGCTAGCCATGTCTTAAAGCACCTCTTCCTGAGGGCGTTTCAGTGTTATAACTTCTCCTTTATCGTCAGTTTTTAGACCAAAATGCGTCCATTCTGCCTTTTCTGTCTACACACTGTGTCTGCTTGTAAGTACTTCGTGATTATGCGCTGCCGAACATGCTCCTCTGCTCCTAAAACCAGCAATGTCATGCCCGAGAACTGGTACTTTTCCGAGTACAGTACTGCTTTTGATTCATTAGTACAGCCATTGGCGTTGTTAGGCCTATTTTAGGGGGGCTCAAGCCCCCCTAAAATATTCTTAAGCCCCCCTAAATAATTTGGTGGGTTTTTTTTTTTTTTTTTTTTTACAAATACATGCCGACATAGTCATTATAAAGTGGCCCGAATATGAGTTTAAATAAATAATCATATAACCTGTTATTATTCATCGGTTTCCCCTCACTTCGTAGCGTAAGGTAGAGCAGTGTTTTTCAACCACTGTGCCGTGGCACACGAGTGTGCCGTGAAATACTGTCTGGTGTGCCGTGGTAGGTTACCTAATTTCACCTATTTGGGTTAAAAATATGTTTTGCAAAGCAGTAATTATAGTCTGCAAATGATGTGTTGTTGCTGAGTGTCGGTGCTGTCTAGAGCTCGGCAGAGTAACCGTGTAATACTCTTCCATATCAGTAGGTGGCAGCAGGTAGCTAAATGTTTTGTAGATGTCGGAAACAGCGGGAGGCAGCGTGCGGTAAAATTGTGTCTAATGCTTAAACCAAAAATAAACAAAAGTTGAGTGTTCCTAAGAAAAGGCATTGAAGCTTAGGGAAGGCTATGCAGAACGAAACTAAAACTGAACTGGCTATAAAGTAAACAAAAACAGAATGCTGGACGACAGCAAAAACTTACTGTGGAGCAAAGACGGCGTCCACAATGTACATCCGAACATGACATGACAATCAACAATGTCCCCACAAAGAAGAATAAAAACAACTGAAATATTCTTGATTGCTGAAAACAAAGTAGATGCGGGAAATATCGCTCAAAGGAAGACATGAAACTGCTACAGGAAAATACCAAAAAAAGAGAAAAAGCCACCAAAATAGGAGCGCAGGACAAGAACTAAAACACTACACACAGGAGCACAACCACAACACTCCAAATAAGTCACGGTGTGATGTGACAGGTGACAGTACACCTACTTTGAGACAAGAGCTATAGTGACACATGCTTGGTTATGCTTTAAAGTCATGTCCAACAATTGCGACGATGACTTTTTACTCTCAACTGAGTTAATGATTTCTGCTGGTGGTGTGCCTCCAGATTTTTTCAACGCAAAAAATGTGCTTTGGCTCAAAAAAGGTTGAAAAACACTGAGGTAGAGAGCCCCTTCAGTGCGTCGGTATCCAATCCATTCCACTTGTTCATATAAAAAATGCCCACATCACTCAAATTCCAGCCCGCATTTTCTCTGCGACCTTGCTTGCGGTCCTGCAGGTGTACGAAGCACATTATCTTCCTTTACAATGAGTGAAGCTGCACAAAACCTTGTGTGTGCAATTGTAAATCATTTAGTTTTTAAGTTTTGTGTTTCTAGTAGAATCTATATAAAGTAATATACATTAGCCTATTGTTAAAATAATGAAAAAAACATCATTAAATATATTTGTTTTAATGTATTGTTACATTAATAGCTGTTGTATTATTATAGGATGGCTTGTTAAACATTTCATAGGATTTTCAGAGGGAGGAAAAACCAAGACATTTAATATAAAATGTAAAATGAATATATACATAAAAAGAAAAAGAAAAAAAATGGTTAAAAGCCATCGTCCCGGGGAGCATTTCATTTCGTCCCATGCTTTTTTTTTTAAACAATAATAATAATAACAATGAATAATTTCTAAGTCTTTGTTTGCCGTTAGTGAAGTTTTGTGCTTGTGCGTAACGTTCGCTCGCATCCTGTGCATCTCCTGGGGGCTAAGCCCCCCCTGTCCTTAAAAGCTAGTGACGCCCCTGAGTACAGCGATACTACACTAGTACCGGTATACCGTACAACCGTAGTTACCACTAATAAAAACATAAGTTAGTGTGAATATACAGATGAACACAGTGCTTTTCATTCTTTAACTCATTTTTACACATCATAATTGAACTGTATGTACTGTGTAGCTTAGGGTAAGGCTTGTTGTTCCGACACCGTACAGTAGATGTCATCGTAACGCTGCTTTAACCAGAGTCGTGTATGGAAAACCTGGTTCTCCTCAATTATATCATTCTTTAACTCATTTTTACACATCATAATTGAACTGTATGTACGGTGTAGCTTAGGGTAAGGCTTGTTGTTCCAACACCGTACAGTAGATCATACTTGCCAACCCTCCCGGATTTCCCGGGAGACTCCCGAAATTCAGCGCCTCTCCCGAAAACCTCCCGGGACAAATTTTCTCCCGAAAATCTCCCGAAATTCCATGCGGACCTGAGTGACGTGTTGACAGCCTGTTGTACATGCACATGTGACCCACCCATAATGTGTCGATTTATTTATTTTATTTTGTGGTTTGAATTCGTTTTTGGAGCTGTCATTACACATTTATCAGTATTCACATTGGTCAGTAGGGGGCAGTAGGGCGTTTCTTCCCAATTGAATGCTATCACCTGCAGACCGGAAGTGTCTTGTCATTCTAATGAGCGCGACCAGTCTGTGAACAATTGAAACGTCCTGTGTGCTTTTTCCTCCTGTATAACAGGTTAGTTTTGGTGAATCAACTCACTGAATAATATCCATGTGATCTTTATAAGTTTAAGTACACATTCTGATGGTGGAGCCTAACTCTAAAGTGTTTGTGAGTTGTAGTTTGTATTTGTGAATGAATCCAGTGCACAGCTGCAGTAATCAATACAAAATGGCGACGTGAGTACGCAATGTTTATATAGGAACTTCTGATCCTAATTCAGACTCCCAAATTAGAGCTCCCGTTTTCTTATTGATTTTATAATGTATATTTGTATAATGTGTGTGTTCTGAAATAGTGACAGAGAATAGAACAAGGATGGACAATTCAACCCTTAACTCAACAATGAGTAGAGGAGTGTTATGTGTATATGTGTAAATAAATGAACACTGACATTCAAGTATTTCTTTTATTTATTTATATATATATATATATATATATATATATATATATATATATATATATGTGTATATATATATATATATATATATATATTCTAGCTATATATATATATATATATATATAGCTAGAATTCACTGAAAGTCAAGTATTTCTTATATACATATATATATATATATATATATGTATATATATATATATATATATATATGTATATATATATATATATATATATATATATATATGTATATATATATTAACCACGACCACGCCCCCCGCCCCCCACCCCCCACCTCCCGAAATCGGAGGTCTCAAGGTTGGCAAGTATGCAGTAGATGTCATCGTAACGCTAGAGTTTCAAGCAATCTCCTCAATTATAGGTCAATGGGCACTCACATGACTACAAGGCGCCATGTTGTGTACCAGTTTGAAGCCGCAGCTTAGCGACACTGCACTTCCTCATTATACATTTCTTTTAATTGAAGAGGTTTGCCTGTAAACATACCCTGTTGTGTGGCTTGGGGATGTGCCACTTGCAAAAAATGCGTGACGGAACCCAGAAAGGAGAAAAATGCGGGTAGGTGACGTACCAATGAATGACAACAGTATCTTGTGCGGGGTAAGCAAGCGTATACATACACATGGGAAACTTGGTGTATCGCACTCCCAGTAACTGTGAATTAATAGACTTTGCCTGACAAATCTCTGCTTCAAAATTGCACCTTTTCTGCATGTGTCACCAATAACCCGAACCAAAGTAATGAATATTGCAGTAAAAAGCAGCTTTAGGTAAATATTCCAGTTAATATGGTGATAATGAAATCAGGAAGCAGCCGCCACAGTGGACATACAGTAGTTCACACAAAAGTCATCATTTCTTTGGAATTGTTAGTCCAAAGCTAATGAGGATTTTGGCAATATTTATTTTTGGTCATTGTTTATTTTCTGACCTACATTTCGCTGGCGGGAGTGTTTCGGGGAGCCGCTGGTCACTAATGGCGGCAAAATTGCCCCCAAATTATATTATATGTACTACTTTAACCAAATCAAAGCATGTTTTATGGTAGGTTTATGACCTGGAGCAGAGGTGGGAAGAGTAGCCAGAAATTGTACTCAAGTAAGAGTACTGTTACTTTAGAGATGTATTACTCAAGTAAAAGTAAGGAGTAGTCACCCAAATATTTACTTGAGTAAAAGTAAAAAGTATGTTGTGAAAAAACTACTCAAGTACTGAGTAACTGATGAGTAACCTGTTCGTTTAATGATGACGGCAACAAATAATGCACAAAAACATAAAAATAGCAATGAACAAATTCAGTGACAGAAATATCTCTTAAGCAACTAAAACAATAATATATATATTAAAGATTCTGGTCTTCTCACTATCCTAATCCTCTTAGATCTCACTGCAGCCTTTGACACCATTTCACACACTGTCCTCCTCCATAAATTGCACAGTATTGGCATCACAAGCACACCCCTTCACTGGTTTAGATCATATCTCTCCGACCGCACTCAGTTAGTTCAACTCTGTTCATTCAAATCCCCCCCCCACCCCGTCTCCCGTTTCCTCTAGTGTCCCCCAGGGCTCTGTTCTTGGTCCCCTGCTTTTTATCATTTACTTTCTTCCCCTGGGCAATATTTTCCGTAAATTTAAAATGCATTTTCACTGTTAAGCGGATGACACCCAGCTCTACATCTCCACCAAACCAACTGCCTCTCTCTTTCCTTCCTCCCTTACAGACTGCCTCCGTGAACTCAAGCAGTGGTTCTCATCCAATTTCCTTCAACTCAATAGTAATAAAACCGAAATCTTACTTGTCGGTACAAAAAACATTCTTGCCAAAACCAACAGCTTGTCCATTACTCTCTGCAATTCCTCTGTCTCACCCTCCTCCCAAGTCAATAGTCTTGGTGTCATCCTCGACAGCACACTTTCCTTTCAAGCCCACATAAACAGCATTACCCGGTCTGCTTACTTTCATCTTCGGAACATTAATCGTCTTCGCCCATCCCTTACCCCTCATACTGCTGCCATACTAGTCCATAGCCTGGTCACCTCTCGCCTGGACTACTGCAACTCCCTCCTGTTTGGTCTCCCTCACAAGTCACTTCACAAACTCCAGCTTCTCCAGAACTCTGCAGCCCGGATAATCAGCAGAACCCCTTCAATCCAGCACATCACCCCTGTTCTGCAGCAACTCCACTGGCTACCCATCAAACATCGCATCCACTTTAAAATAATTCTCCTCACTTTCAAAGCCATCCATAACCTCTCTCCGTCATATCTCTCTGACCTGATCCATGTCGCCACGCCCTCACGTTCCCTAAGATCCTCTTTATCCACCCATCTCACTGTCCCTTTATTTAAACTTTCCACCATGGGTGCCGGAGCTTTCAGCCGCTCTCCCCCACATCTTTGGAACTCTTTACCACCAGACCTTCGTAACTTAGATTCAATATCCCTCTTCGAATCAAGACTCAAAACACACCTATTCCTGACTGCTTATTCATTGTAATCATCTTATCTTCTCTATCTTTGTTGTTGTTATTATTGTTGTTTTTATCCAATTTGATTTTATTGTTGGGATTTTGTACGGTGTCCTTGAGTGCCCAGAAAGGCGCCTTATAAATCAAATGTATTATTATTATTATTATTATTAAATAATACATAAACAAATTAAGGCAAATTGAGCCACAGTAACTTAACAGCACAATAGGCTCAGTAAGCAGAGATTACAAAGGAAAATAACAAGTTAGCCTTTATGCAAACCATAAACTGATAGGTGTGGGCTGCATCTGGGAACACACTGTGCACTTCTGATTGGTGTTCTATGCATGCGTGTGTGTGTGTGTGTCTTTGTCTGTCTCTATGAGGCTGCAGTGCGTTAATAAATGTCTCCACACGATGTACATTTGACAGTGATTCATAGCAGGGAAGCTAACATCAGCCTACGGTGACAGCCAAAATATCTACTAACGTTACTTAACGCCATGTGCTTCCTCAAATTTGACGTTGAGTTCATGTAAGCTTAAGCTCGTTGTTTGCAGCTGAAACTTTATGTGTAGTTAATCATGTGACCGCCTGGCTCTGTTTGATTGGTGAAACGGAGTCAAACGTCACCAGTGAGTGTATTTGATTGGTGAAACAGAGTCAAACGTCACCAGTGACTGTATTTGATTGGTGAAACGCAGGCATGCGATAGATCCTACTTTGAAGGTCTGTCTGACAAACCAAAACAAACAAAGCGTGCATTAACAGATGGATAAAAATCCGTAGCGAGTAGCGAGCTGAATGTAGATAAATGGAGCGGAGTAAAAGTAGCGTTTCTTCTCTATAAATATACTCAAGTAAAAGTAAAAGTATGTTGCATTAAAACTACTCTTAGAAGTACAATTTATCTCAAAAGTTACTCAAGTAGAAGTAACGGAGTAAATGTAGCGCGTTGCTACCCACCTCTGACCTGGAGTATATACTATATTTAGACTCGGTTTAATTCGTCTGAAAAACTAAAGTCAGAACGACCCAATTGCATGCTTCCAGGCACAGCCACGTGCATCCTAGGTGCCAAACTTAGCTTAGTTGTCCATACTTTCTCTACACACGTCCCTGGCTCTAACACAGCTCACAATTCCCAGTATGCCAGAACACTGTGAACGTCTCACCTGTATGCCCCTATTTCAATGTCCAAAGCCATCTTGACATTGAGAAGGTCTTGGTAGTCTTTCAGGTAGCGCCCCATCTCCTGCTTGGCTTCATGGATGTCTCTATCCAGTTCATTGATCCTCAGCTGGGAACGACAAAGGAAAAAGTCTGTTAGATGTTGGAGTGTAAATGTGTAATGCAATAATTTAGTTGTGTGTGTGCTGTGTAGTCATTTTTTTACACTACCGCCACCTACAGGACCGGAGGAGAACAAAATTAGCTTCCAACTTCACACGGCCTCATTCACCTGGTACTTGTCCACCTCCTTCACTTGGGTCTCCTCAAGCTCTTCCAGCTGTTTTTTAAGGGAGTCGATGACATTCCGGAGAGCCTCGATCTCGGAGGAGCGGGACTGGAGGCGTCTCTGGTACTCCAAGGTCTCCTCGCGGATGGCGTGTGCCGCTTCGTTGTTCTTGCTGGCCACCTCTGCCACGCTGGCGCACTTGCTCCTGTACCAGTCCTCTGCGGCCTGCATGTTCTTGCCGGCCAGCCGCTCGTACTGGGCCCGGATTTCCCGCAGCGCCACGGAGAGGTCGGGCCGGACCACCTTCACCTCCTCCACGCTGATGTTGACCACCTGCAGCTGGGCCTGCAGCTCCTTGTGCTCCTCAGCAAAGACTTTCCTTAGGAAGGCTATCTCGTCACACAAGGAGGCCACGGTGGCCTCGGCGTCACAGTTGGAGAGCCCAGCCCGGTCCGCCTCCTCCCTGACTTGCAGAAGCTCTTCCTCAGCAACCACACGCCGCTGAACCTCCTCCTCCAAGCGCACCTTCATTTGCTCGTGCACACCATGCAGGTAGTCCCTCTCCGTCTCCATCTGCACCTTGTCTTCGCTCTCAGACTCAATCATGGCCCTCAAAGTACGTGCCTCCCCTTCGTAAGTAGCCTGCAGGCGGGACGGCTGGTTCTGCCGCTTGCGCAACCCCTCTAGTTCCACCAGCAGCGCTCGGTTCTGCAGCTCCAGGTGCCTGACCTTCTCGATGTAGGTGGCGAAGCGGTCGTTAAGGTCCACCAACTGCTCTTTCTCCTGTGAGCGCAGACCCAGCAGCTGTGAGTTGACAGAGCTGGCCTGGCCCAGGTCCATCCTTTCGTGACCATCTGGAAAGGAAGAGGAGACCAGCTTCACGGCCCTCCTGTCTGATTGTGGAGCTGGATGTGAGGATGCATTAAAGTGGAGTCGGGAGCCTTTGAAGCTGTCCCAAGGTCGGCGGTAGAAGATGAAAGAGCTCATGATTACTTTTTTTTTTTTTGATTTTCTTAATGAAACTGAAATGGATGTTTAAGTTTCAGAAGATTAGTTTAAGTCCCCCTTGTTCTGCACACCATCGGTGTGTAGGAGTGAGCGTTTCTGCACTGCAGCAGCTCAGTGATGCTGCGGAAGCCTCACTTTTTATAGCGCAAAATAGACCCCCTCCTCTTCTGCCCCCTCCACACACAGCACATGAGTGATGTCAGCATTGAACGGGCCAATAGCAGACTGCTGCAGTGACTAGAGCTGAGCTCGGTCTTCAGACTCTCACTCTCAGCAATAGATGAGCTCGAGATCTTTGACAGTAGTCACACAGAAGGACAGTGATAGGTGTTTGCAATGACACCAATAAATTATATTTAGCTCATAGAGAGGAAGCTTCCTGCACTTTAGTCGTTCAATTGTTTTCGACTTAGATCATAGTGATCTCCATGCAGTGTTGTCAATTGGTCTACATGTTAATGCATGTCGTTCAAGTGCCATACTTGACCTTGGACCATTCAGGATTTGATCAAACTCCATCCATCTCCATCCATCTTCCGCTTATCCGAGGTCGGGTCGCGGGGGCAGCAGCCTAAGCAGGGAAGCCCAGACTTCCCTCTCCCCAGCCACTTCGTCCAGCTCCTCCCGGGGGATCCCGAGGCGTTCCCAGGCCAGCCGGGAGAGATAGTCTTCCCAGCGTGTCCTGGGTCTTCCCCGTGGCCTCCTACCGGTCGGACGTGCCCGAAACACCTTCCTCGGGAGGCGTTCGGGTGGCATCCTGACCAGATGCCCGAACCACCTCATCTGGCTCCTCTCCATGTGGAGGAGCAGCGGCTTTACTTTGAGCTCCCCCCCGAATGACATAGCTTCTCACCCTATCTCTAAGGGAGAGCCCCGCCACTCGGCGGAGGAAACTCATTTCGGCCGCTTGTACCCGTGATCTTGTCCTTTCGGTCATGACCCAAAGCTCATGACCATAGGTGAGGATGGGAACGTAGATCGACCGGTAAATTGAGAGCTTTGCCTTCCGGCTCAGCTCCTTCTTCACCACAACGGATCGATACAGCGTCCGCATTACTGAAGACGCCGCACCGATCCGCCTGTCGATCTCACGATCCACTCTTCCCCCACTCGTGAACAAGACTCCGAGGTACTTGAACTCCTCCACTTGGGGCAAGATCTCCTCCCCAACCCGGAGATGGCACTCCACCCTTTTCCGGGAGAGAACCATGGACTCGGACTTGGAGGTGCTGATTCTCATCCCAGTCGCTTCACTGTGGTTTTCGTCCTGGTCGTGGAACTGTGGACCAGCTCTATACTCTCGGCAGGGTCCTTGAGGGTGCATGGGAGTTTGCCCAACCAGTCTACATGTGTTTTGTGGACTTGGAGAAGGCATTCGACCGTGTCCCTCGGGAAGTCCTGTGGGGAGTGCTCAGAGAGTATGGGGTATCGGACTGTCTGATTGTGGCAGTCCGCTCCCTGTATGCTCAGTGTCAGAGCTTGGTCCGCATTGCCGGCAGTAAGTCGGACACGTTTCCAGTGAGGGTTGGACTCCGCCAAGGCTGCCCTTTGTCACCCATTCTGTTCATAACTTTTATGGACAGAATTTCTAGGCGCAGTCAAGGCGTTGAGGGGATCCGGTTTGGTGGCTGCAGAATTAGGTCTCTGCTTTTTGCAGATGATGTGGTCCTGATGGCTTCATCTGGCCAGGATCTTCAGCTCTCACTGGATCGGTTCGCAGCCGAGTGTGAAGCAATGACACCAATAAATTATATTTAGCTCATAGAGAGGAAGCTTCCTGCACTTTAGTCGTTCAATTGTTTTAGGCTTAGATCATAGTGATCTCCATGCAGTGTTGTCAATTGGTCTACATGTTAATGCATGTCGTTCAAGTGCCATACTTGACCTTGGACCATTCAGCGTTTGATCAAACTCATCAGGAAGAATATGACTTCAAAGTTGACTGTTGAATTCCGGGAGATCAGTTCAGCGAGCATCAAAAGATGAACTCTTGATGGGTTTTGTGGTACTGTACTTATTGTAGAGCAGGAGTGTCAAACATACGTACCGGCCCGTGAACAGGTTTTATCCAGCCCACGAGATGAGTTTGCTAAGTACACAAGTGAGCTGAAATTTTTGAATTTAAGAAACTGCTGCTCTAAATGTGACCACTGGATGTCGTAGTAGCAATTATTTGTATTCCCTGCCGGAGAGCGCACATGACGTTTTAAGATAGCGGCGAAACTTGGACACTAGGTACTTAGGCTGCTCCGTTGAGTCAATACTGACCTACGGCATCTCTGTGTGGTTTTCTAGCTGCACGGTGGCAGAGAAAGAGATTACAGGGTGTCATAAACGCAGCCCAGAGGATCACTGCATGTCCTCTTACATCTCTAGAAAACCTCCATAAGAGACACTGCAACAGGAGAGCAAACAGCATCCTCAGGGACTCATCCCACCCAGGTCACCAGTGGCTTGAACTCTTGCCCTCAGGGAGGCGCTATAAGACCATCAAAGCAAGGACAAATAGACTGAAAAACAGTTTCTATCCTAGAGCTGTTATTGCCCTAAACTCCGCACTTACCTGAACACTCACCACTTTATTACTTGCTTACCTCTGATAGAGATCTGCTGTGCAATATGTTTTTAACATTTTATTATGTTTTTAAAATGTAATTTGTTTTATTATTGTTGTTGTCTTAAGACTATTTTATGTAGGTTTGTTTTAAAAGCACTGAGCTGGATTGCTGTCCAATTTTGTTGTTTCCATACAATGACAATAAAGGGATTCTGTTTCTGATTCTAGTGATCGTATTCAAAATGTGGATTGTATATGTTCATGCCTTTTTATTGTCAAATACGTTGTTGGTAAAGGGGACAGATTTTCTGGGCGCACATAAACATCCGAAATAATATGTATGCCCTTCTACCTTCATTTGTGATTAATGAAATTATTTAGAAATGACACGTTTTGTTGTAAATGAGGGGAAAAAAACACATTAGTGCATCAATTGAGGAGAATTAGTAAGTTACATTAATAACATCCTGTCATTTCCCAACCAACAACGTGGATCCAGGGTTAGCCATCATTGTTTCAACTTACAAACAACTATTTTGCAACGTTATTTAGAAGTCCATCCATCCATCCATCTTCTTCCGCTTATCCGAGGTCGGGTCGCGGGGGCAGCAGCCTAAGCAGGGAAGCCCAGACTTCCCTCTCCCCAGCCACTTCGTCCAGCTCCTCCCGGGGGATCCCGAGGCGTTCCCAGGCCAGCCGGGATATATAGTCTTCCCAACATGTCCTGGGTCTTCCCCGCGGCCTCCTACCGGTCGGACGTGCCCTAAACACCTCCCTAGGGAGGCGTTCGGGTGGCATCCTGACCAGATGCCCGAACCACCTCATCTGGCTCCTCTCCATGTGGAGGAGCAGCGGCTTTACTTTGAGCTCCCCCCGGATGGCAGAGCTTCTCACCCTATCTCTAAAGGAGAGCCCCACCACCCGGCGGAGGAAACTAATTTCGGTTGCTTGTACCCGTGATCTTGTCCTTTCGGTCATGACCCAAAGCTCATGACCATAGGTGAGGATGGGAACGTAGATCGACCGGTAAATTGAGAGCTTTGCCTTCCGGCTCAACTCCTTCTTCACCACAACGGATCGATACAGCGTCCGCATTACTGAAGACGCCGCACCGATCCGCCTATCGATCTCTCGATCCACTCTTCCCTCACTCGTGAACAAGACTCCGAGGTACTTGAACTCCTCCACTTGGGGCAAGATCTCCTCCCCAACCCGGAGATGGCACTCCACCCTTTTCCGGGCGAGAACCATGGACTCGGACTTGGAGGTGCTGATTCTCATCCCAGTCGCTTCACACTGACTTAGAAGTCAGTTTAAAAAAACAACATATGTACAATCAACGTTGTATCAATGTCTTGTGCCTGCTCGGTTAGCTTCATGAAATGTGTCTGCCAAAACAATTTTGTTGAATAACCCCGTCATAGACTATTCTACAGTGTCGATACTGCTTCACTTAGTTTCACATTTTTATGACCGAAATTAATGTTTAAGAATGAGATCCATGAGGCACGTTACATTACTGTACTCATGTGCCTATACGCACTTCTCTACTTTGACCACAAGGTGGCGCATCATCACCACACGTATATCAGGTGTCTTCATCGTCAACAATCAGTCTAATTTAGTCCAAATAAAATGCAAATTACATATTTTATTTACAGTGAATATACCCCTCCCAGTAATACAGGTAAAAAGTACATAAGACATTTGCTATTACAGATAGACTTTGGAATGTTGCGCTTCTCATTGCTAAAACTGCTTCACAAGATTCAATTTAGCATTGTTTTCCCATACTAAACTAGCTCGTACAGTGAATTGCATGTCACGTCTACATTCCACCGTTTTTACATTCAGTCCAGATATGCAAAATACTATCCACATTAAAAAAATAGCCACGTGAAGAATATAAGACATCCATTATGCAGGGAATTAGGTTACATACATAAAGTGTGTTCTTTTGGTAGAAAACTCAACATTACAGTATTTGTTGCATGTAGGCCCCTATTATGTGCTGCACACAGGCCCCGACGTTTGTCCCGCACTCACAGTGCACCATCATGTCACCACTAGAAGGGAAGAGTGGTCGTGCTTTGGTTCTTTTTTTTGGTCGCCATGTAAATCCACCACCAGACCAAGACATTATACAGACCTCCGCCATAGCGTCAATATCAGTTTAAATCTGGAGCTAAAATGATCAGATTTGTGCGTCGAAACTTGTTAGTTTGGGGTAAAATTTACATTCGGTCTTGATCGGAGGCCTAGTGGTTAGAGTGTCCGCCCTGAGGTGGGTAGGTCGTGAGTTCAAACCCCGGCCGAGTCATACCAAAGACTATAAAAATGGGAGCCATTGCCTCCCTGCTTGGCACTCGGCATCAAGGGTTGGAATTGGGGCTTCCATCCATCCATCCATCCATCCAGGTGGGTGCTGGAGCCTATCTCAGCTGCATTCGGGCGGAAGGAGGGGTACACCCTGGACAAGTCGCCACCTCATCACAGGGCCAACACAGATAGACAACATTCACACACTAGGGCCAATTTAGTGTTGCCAATCAACTTATCCCCAGGTCCATTGGGGGTTAAATCACATACCTGCCAACTGCTCCGGTTTTCCCGTAATTAGTACGGTTTTCATCAACCTATTCCGGGTTACGGTTGCAGTGATAAAAAATACGTTTTTTCATTAATTAAATTTTTTTTTTTTTTTTTAAGTTTTATTCACGAAATCGCGTAACAACAATCACAATCGACACTGCTTCCCGGAACTTCCTATCAAGCCATTCCGAATGCCATGCGGGAGGCTATTTATAGCACCGCTGCCAAGCACGAGGCACCAGTTGCCATTGTTTCCAAACGAGCGAACGATCATGGAATCAGCCGGAGAAAAATCGCAAACGAGTCTTAAACCGAAAAGAAAACTGCAGTCATTCCGTGAAGAATATTCAAAAGCCTATCCGGGAATAATTATCCGTTCCAAAAAGGGTGAAAACTACGCGAATTGCACCTTGTGCAGACGAGATTTTTCGATCGGACACGGAGGAATTAGCGATGTAAAAGACCACGTTGGGACAAAAAAACACAAGTCTAATGCCGTTGCTAAATTTGGATTTTAGCCACAAAAAGGTAATGACACCAATGTTATCTATTGGAATTGTTTAGTACTGTTATACTGTTAAAAGTGTTTATACTATTTATGCTTTCAAGTCCAAGTTGAAGAAATCTTGTTAAATGTTGACAGCATAACTACCAAAATACAGAAGTATGTCCTTAATATTTTTGCAGTGCTATTTCTGTTGAAAAGTTCAAATGATTACATTAGAGATGTGATGTGCCACTTTTCAAGTGTCTGATGGCTTAAATTCATTTTCATTGATTTTTCATATTTTGAATTCTTTTGAAAGGCTTACAAAAAAACTACATTTGAATTGTAATTCCATGCTATTGACAGGACTATTAATTTTAATGAAGTTAGCTTACCATGTTTACAGTATGATAATTGTGATAGAAATGTGAATTTTAGGCACAGAATATTTTTTACAATTGAACAAGGCAGTAGATTATACAAGCTTGGACAGAAAGTTAATAATGACACCAATTTTTTTTTAAATGGAATTGTTTAGTACTGTTTTACCATTTGTTTACTGTAAAAAGTGTTTATACTTTCAATGAACAAATTGAAGTCTTGTGAAAGGTTGACAGGATAACTGGCATTAACTGTCAAAATAATTTCAAACTATTGAAGTTAGCTTACAGAATAAACATGTCAATCAACCCATATGATTTTTGCTGTAATATTTTTGTTTTGAAAAGTCACTGTGACTGATAGAAAAGTGATGGTTTTAGCAACATTTTAACCTGTCTGAATGCAATCAATCATTTTGCGTCGGCCTGAACCCCCCACCAGGACTTTGTCCTGGACCTACCGGGGCCTGCGGCCCCTGGACCCTGGCTATTAGGTTTTTCTGATTTCAAAAGTTGGCAGGTATGAAATCACCAAAATTATTCCCGGGCGCGGCCACCGCTGCTGCTCACTGCTCTCCTCACCTCCCAGGGGCTTGAACAAGGGGATGGGTCAAATGCGGAGGTTAATTTCACCACACCTAGTGTGTGTGTGTGTGTGTGTGTGTGTGTGACTATCATTGGTACTTTAACTTTAAACTGTGGTACATCTCCATCAAGAATCATTTGATTAAAGTACAGTGTTTTATATGTCCTATATTCATGTAGTCTTACTGTTCAAACTGTGTGTAACGTTACAATGGCCAGAAATATTCATAAAATGTCTGCCGGGTTTTTAATAAAATACTTAAGCCTAGTGCACTACTACTGTATTTCAATATTGGTCATTGCGGTGGTATTTGAAGGGGTGGTAATTGGTAAAAAAAATAAAAATAAAAAGTTTGAGAACTACTGATCTACTTTTTCAAATGTTCTTGCGTCTCTATCCTCCTTCAAAACCGCACTAAAACAACACCTCCAGGCAACTTCAACCCTTGACTTAACATTCTCCCCCCCTCCACATCCCACCTCCCCGGATTGTAAATAACCAAATGTAAATAATCAAATGTATATACTTGTTCTTATGCTATCTGAACTCACTATGTTCTCTATTCGCTACCAAGTCACACCTACACTGTTACAATGTCCATTTCTCTGATGATGCAATTGTTGATGACTGAAGTGCATACTTGCCAACCTTGAGACCTCCGATTTCGGGAGGTGGGGGGTGGGGGCGTGGTCGGGGGTGGGGCAGGGCGTGGTTGGGGACGTGGTCAAGAGGGGAGGAGTATATTGACAGCTAGAATTCACCAAGTCAAGTATTTCATACATATATATATATATATATATATGTATATGTGGGAAAAAAAATCACAAGACTATTTCATCTCTACAGGCCTGTTTCATGAGGGGGTTCCCTCAATCATCAGGAGATCATCCTGATGATTGAGGGAACCCCCTCATGAAACAGGCCTGTAGAGATGAAATAGTCTTGTGATTTTTTTTCCCCCACACATACATATATTGCGCTCTACTACGGTATCGAGCACTATTTTTTTGGATAACCTTATTAAGACATATATATATATATATATATATATATATATATATATATATATATATATATATATATATATATATATATATATATATATATATATATATATATATCCTGAAAATATGCAAACAAAACTGTGTTTAGATCATTGATACTTCAAACTTGCATACATAAATCTTAAGGAATATAACATAACTTGGCTTCTGAGAGCTTCAAAATGTAATGAATAAAATGCTAAAGTTGTTGATAAACAAGCAATTATTTTAATAATTAAATATGGTCATTTTAAATGAATTTATTATGATAATTTAAAATTAATTATTTCAAATATGTTTATTTTAATGTATAATTCTAATGCCTGCATGTAATGAGTCAGAAAAAAATACAATTAATTTTGATGTTTTTAGCAAAATATAGTAAAAATGTATTTAGTTTTTCTTTCTTTTTTTTAATTAATAAATATATTTATTTTTAGGTAAGATAAACATAATAATACAATTTATCTCTAGTCTGGATGATTTAGTTCTTCCGTCGTGGAAAAAAGGCTGTCTTCACTCAGGTCCGCATGGAGCTGGAGGCCTCCGGCTGAAAATCGGGAGATTTTCAGGGAGAATATTTGTCCCGGGGAGGTTTTCGGGGGAGAGGCGCTGAATTTCGGGAGTCTCCCGGAAAATTCGGGAGGGTTGGCAAGTATGCTGAAGCGCTGATATCAACCAAACCCTCCTCATCCCACCCAAATAATGTAAATAATTCCAATGTATATACTCTGATGACTGTATTATGATGATAGTATATAATTGTACCATGAATTGATTAACGTGGACCCCGACTTAAACAAGTTGAAAAACTATTACATTTAGTGGTCAATTGTACGGAATATGTACTGTACTAATACAAGTTTCAATCAATCAATCAATCAATCAATCAATCAGACGGGTGTATTAGATGTCTGCAGACAGTCGAAACATGTCAGGTGAAGATTCCATCTAATACACCCAAAATATGGTCTGATTCAAGAACATTTTGAAGAAGACATAGTGAACCTTTTTGAGCAAGCTTATAGTTTGACATCTTAATTCCAACCCTCATTCAAAACGCTTTGACTGAATAAAATGTCTGTTATGTGAGCATATGTCTATTGGACGTTTCTAGTGGTGGATTAGATCCATATGCAAGAAAAGAAATGTAAACAAATACATGGAAACATGACATCCTTCACGAGAAGATTTTGAGTCTCTTGCCAGTCAGTCTGCTCCCCCTGGCCAGCAGCCTGTGCCCGCCAGGCGGCTCCCTGGACAGCGGGCAGTACTTGATGGTGTGCGCGTTGTCTCCGTTGGCGCTGCACAGCGGGCAGGTGTAGGCCCGCAGGATGGGGCACAGCACCCGGCCGTCCGCCGTCTTCAAGATGTGCGTGCCGTACACCTCCTCCGGCGCGCCGTTGTTCCGACAGAACACGCACACTTTGGGCTCCGGCTTGGCCTGCTTGCGTCTCCGCTCCGCCGAGAGCGCCTCTAACCCCCCGTAGGCGGCCGCCGCCGCGTCTCTGTCCGCGGCCCCGAGTTGCCCGCACGGCCGGAGGAGCGAGATCCGCTCCTGGAGCTCGTAGAGCGAGGAGCAGCGGTCCTGGTGCTCTCTGCTCGGCGCCGTCACGCAGTCGTCCAAGCCCAGCGTGGCTTTTAGCGACTCCGTGATGGAGTTGGGGCCGCAAGGGGAGCCGCGCATCTTGTTGGGGGCCACAAGTGTCGACAGGCCCAGGTAGTCGTTCCAAAAATTGAAAGTGTAGTCGTAGGGAGAGCGCGCGTCCAAATAGCCGTGGTCCACAACATCCATGGTGGGCGGGCGGGCTGGCAGGGAGTGTGCCGTTCTTTCTCCCGCAGGCGAGGATAAGTTCCCCCCATTAGCGGCGGGAGGAAGGGGCGTGGTTTGGTTCAAGTTGACGACCCAGCAGGGGTCCACTGGGCTGGAGAAAGGTACATTAGACCAGTGGTCAGAGGTGGGTAGAGTAGCCAGAAATTGTACTCAAGTAAGAGTACTGTTACTTTAGAGATTTATTACTCAAGTAAAAGTAAGGAGTAGTCACCCAAATATTTACTTGAGTAAAAGTAAAAAGTATGTTGTGAAAAAACTACTCAAGTACTGAGTAACTGATGAGTAACATACACACACATATCATATATACACATATATACATACACACACACACACACACACACACATATATATATATATATATATATATATATATATATATATATATATATATATATATATATATATATATATGTCTTAATAAGGTTATCCAAAAAATAGTGCTCGATACCGTAGTAGAGCGCAATATATGTATGTGTGGGGGGAAAAAAATCACAAGACTATTTCATCTCTACAGGCCTGTTTCATGAGGGGGGGTACCCTCAATCATCAGGAGATTGAGGGTACCCCCCCTCATGAAACAGGCCTGTAGAGATGAAATAGTCTTGTGATTTTTTTTCCCCACACATACATATATATATATATATATATACACATACACAGATATATACAGTATATAATTTATATTTATTTATTTTGCCGTTTTTGTTTACATGTTAAAGGTGTTTTAATGAATATACATGCATGTTTAACACATATAGATTCCTTTCTTTCTTTCTTTCTTTCTTTAGTTTATTTGGAACATGAACACACTTACTGGTACATCATAATACATCACACAATTTCATATCATTTCATTTTACATCATGCCCGAAAAGGAGTAGGAAGAAGCAAAGCTTATTTAATCCTACCCCTTTACCACTTCAAGCATTTACAAATATATAGAATCATTTACTGACCTTTTTATATAATAAAATAACATCTATGAATTAGTATACAACAGTTTTGTAATATGTAATTAATTAATTAATTGAGTCATTATTAACATACTGAGATGAAGAATATCTTATTTTCAATAAGGTTGAAAGTATTTCTCATAATTCTTCTTTTTTGTACTCTGTAAGCACTATTATTTTGAACAACCTCTTAAACTGGATCATATCAGTACAATTTTTAACTTCTTTACTTAATCCATTCCATCATTTAATTCCACATACCGGTACTGATATGCTAAAAGTTTTAAGTGTTGTACGTGCATATAAATGTTTTAAATTATTTTTTCCTCTAAGGTTATATTTCTCCTCTTTAGTTGAGAAGAATTGTTGTACATTCTTTGGTAGCAGGTTATAGTTTGCTTTGTACATCATTTTAGCTCTTTGCAATTTTACCAAATCACCAAACTTTAATATTTCTGACTTAATAAATAAAGGGTTTGTGTGTTCTTTATATCCAACATTATGTATTATTCTAACTGATCTTTTTTGTAACACGGTTAGCGAATGTAGCACACATTTGTAGTTATTTCCCCATATTTCTGCACAATAACTCAGATATGGTAACACTAGCGAGCAGTAGAGAATATGTAGTGATTTTTGGCCCAGGACATATTTTGCTTTATTCATTATTGAAATGTTTTTTGCCACCTTATGTTGTATGTTTTGTATATGAGATTTCCAGTTCATTTGATCATCTATTAATACTCCCAAAAATCTAGTTTCTTTTACCCTTTCTATGTCTACTTCGTCTATTTGTATTTGTGTATGATGCTCTTTTCTACTATTACCAAATAGCATTATTTTAGTTTTACTGAGATTCAAAGATAGTCTGTTTTTGTCAAACCATCTTTTTAATTTGTTAATTTCTTCTGTTATTATTTGTATTATCTTCTGTGTGCTCTCTCCTGAACAGAAAGCAGTTGTGTCGTCTGCAAATAAAACCAACTTTAAGTCCTTCGTAACCTTACAAATGTCGTTTATATAAAGATTGAACACTCTTGGTCCCAGTATTGACCCCTGGGGTACACCACAGGATATATCTAGCCGTGTTGACATATTTTCACCCATCTTTACATATTGCTTCCTGTTGGTTAAATAACTTCTTACCCAATTCAATACCAAACCTCTGATGCCATATCGTTCTAATTTTCGTATTAAAATATCATGATTAATTGTGTCAAATGCTTTTGTTAAGTCCATGAATACTGCGGCCGCACATTCTTTACCATCTATTGCATTGGTAATTTCCTCTGTTATTTTGGTTAGTGCTATTGATGTTGAGATATTTGCTCGGAATCCATATTGATTCTCCACAAGCGTCCCACTTTTGTTAATAAATAAATCTAATCGACTATTGAATAATTTTTCCAAGATTTTGGAGAATTGTGGAAGTAATGAAACTGGTCTGTAGTTAGTAAACTGGTGTACGTCTCCATTCTTATAAATTGGTACGACTTTTGCAATTTTCATTATATCAGGGAATTTACCGGTTAAAAATGATACATTGGTGATATATGTCAGAGGTTCTGAAATGTCTTGTATAACCTTTTTTATCGTTACCATATCTATTCCATGACAGTCGGTTGAGGTCTTGGATTTACAATTTTTTACAATTTTGATTATTTCTTCTTTTGTTACACTTTTAAGAAACATGGAATTGGGATTTCTGTCTATGAGCTCACTCAAGGCCTCAACTGACCCATCATCTTTCATGAAGACAAGAATATAAGTTGGTGTATTACCTGATTCTGATGACTTGCATTGATTGTAATCAGACAGTAGTGCTGATAACATCCACATTTTTCAAATGGAGGAGAAAAAAAGTTCCAACTTCTGTCTAATACCACATGAAAGGGATTGGTTTTTGGCATCTTATTTGTCCAGCTTCCATATTCGTTTTTATACACTTTACAAGAAATACATTGGCGGCAAACTCCGTAGCTTGCTAGCTTGTTTGCGCTGGCTTTCGGAGACTCTTGTTTTGAAAGCGCAGGCGCGATGGAGCGGCACTTTTATTGTGAAGACAGGAACTGTGCAGTCAGTCTTTAGGCTTTTGACGGGATGTACGGTTGAAATAAAAAAAGGATCTTTTTTCCTTCACACTTTTGATTGATTGATTGGAACTTTTATTAGTAGATTGCACAGTACAGTACACATTCCGTACAATTGACCACTAAATGGTAACACCCCAATACGTTTTTCAACTTGTTTAAGTCAGGTCATGTGACCCCTGGCTCTGTTTGATTGGTCCAACCATCTGATTGGTGGAACGGAGTAAACGTCACCAGTGACTGTATTTGTTGAAACGCAGGCACTATGAAGGCCTGTCTGACAGACCAAAACAAACAAAGCGTGCATTAACAGATCGATGAAAATTAGTAGCGAGTAGCGAGCTGAATGTAGATAAAAGTAGCGGAGTAAAAGTAGCGTTTCTTCTCTATAAATGTACTCAAGTAAAAGTAAAAGTATGTTGCATTAAAACTACTCTTAGAAGTACAATTTATCCCAAAAGTTACTCAAGTAGATGTAGCGGAGTAAATGTAGCGCGTTACTACCCACCTCTGCCAGTGGTCCCCAACCTTTTTTGAGCCAAGGCACATTTTTAGCGTTGAACAAATGTGGAGACACACCACCAGCAGAAATCATTAAAACACAAAACTCAGCTGACAGTAAAAAGTCGTTGGATATGACTTTAAAGCATAACCAAGCATGCATCACTATAGCTCTTGTCTCAAAGTAGGTGTACTGTCACATCACACCCTGACTTATTTTGACTTTTTTGCTGTTTTCCTGTGTGTAGTGTTTTACTTCTTGTCTTGCGCTCCTATTTTGGTGGTTTTTGCTCTTTTTTTGGTATTTTCCTGTAGCAGTTTCATGTCTTCCTTGAACACACCTGCTTTGTTTTCGCAATCAAGGCTATTTAAGTTGTGCGGACGTTCTCCGTCTTTGTGGGGACATTGATTGTCATGTATGTATGTACTTTGTGGACGCCGTCTGCTCCACACGCTGTAAGTTTTTGCTGTCGTCCAGCATTCTGTTTTTGTTTATTTTGCAGCCAGTTCAGTTTTAGTTTAGTTTTGCATAGCCTTCCTTAAGCTTCAATGCCTTTTCTTAGCGGCACTCGCCTTTTGTTTATTTTTGTTTCAAGTTGACGATCAAGCGTGAGGGTCCACACCGATCCAGCAGGGGTCCACTGGGCTGGGGAAAGGTACATTAGACCAGTGGTCCCCAACCTTTTTTGAGCCGAGGCACATTTTTTGCGTTGAACAAATGCGGGGACACACCAGAAATCATTAAAACACAAAACTCAGCTGACAGTAAAAAGTCGTTGGATATGACTTTAAAGCATCACCAAGCATGCATCACTATAGCTCTTGTCTCAAAGTACCGTATTTTCCGCACTATAAGGCGCACCGGATTATTAGCCGCACCTTCAATGAATTACATATTTCATAACTTTGTCCACCAATAAGCCGCCCCGGATTATAAGCCGCGCCTACGCTGCGCTAAAGGGAATGTCAAAAAAACAGTCAGATAGTTCAGTCAAACTTTAATAATATATTAAAAACCAGCGTTCTAACAACTCTGTCCCAAAATGTACGCAAATGTGCAATCACAAACATGGTAAAATTCAAAATGGTGTAGAGCAATAGCAACATAATGTTGCTCGAACGTTAATGTCACAACACACAAAATAAACATAGCGCTCACCTTCTGAAGTTATTCTTCATTCGTAAATCCTTCGAATTCTTCGTCTTCGGTGTCCGAATTGAAAAGTTGCGCAAGCGTGGGATCCAAAATGGCCGGTTCCGTCTCGTCGAAGTCATCGGAGTCAGTGTCGCTGTTGTTGTACAGTAGTTCTGTGAATCCTGCCTTCCGGAAAGCTCGGACCACAGTTGTGACCGAAATATCTGCCCAGGCATTTACGATCCACTGGCAAATGTTGGCGTATGTCGTCCGGCGCTGTCTGCCCGTCTTAGTGAAGGTGTGTTCGCCTTCGGAGCTGTGTGAAAAAAGCCACCCGGCCTCTTCGCGTAAACTTCCCTTAACCACTCGCTCATCTTTTCTTCATCCATCCATCCCTTCGAGTTAGCTTTTATGATGACGCCGGCTGGAAAGGTCTCTTTTGGCAAGGTCTTCCTTTTGAATATCACCATGGGTGGAAGTTAGCATGGCAAGCTAGAACCACAGTGAAGGATGACTTCTCATTCCCTGTGGTGCGAATATTCACCGTACGTGCTCCCGTTCCACAGTGCGGTTCACAGGAATATCAGTTGCTGTGAAATACGGTAGTAATCCGTGTGCGGATGGAGAGATTGCGTCTTTTTATGAACCGGATCCTTGTCGCTTAGTAGGAGCCATTTTGTGGTCTTTACAGATGTAAACAGGAAATGAAACGTACGGTGATATCCGCGCGTTTTTTCTTCTTCTTCCGGGGGCGGGTGGTTGCTTACAGTAGAAGAAGAAGCGCTTCCTGTTCTATGGGGGCGGGTGCTTTCCTTGGCGGTTGCTTGCGTAGAAGAAGAAGCGCTTCCTGTTCTACCGGGAAAAAAGATGGCGGCTGTTTACCGAAGTTGCGAGATCGAAACTTTATGAAAATGAATCGTAATAAAGCGCACCGGGTTATAAGGCGCACTGTCAGCTTTTGAGAAAATTCGTGGTTTTTAGGTGCGCCTTATAGTGCGGAAAATACGGTAGGTGTACTGTCACATCACACCCTGACTTATTTTGACTTTTTTGCTGTTTTCCTGTGTGTAGTGTTTTACTTCTTGTCTTGCGCTCCTATTTTGGTGGTTTTTTCTCTTTTTTTGGTATTTTCCTGTAGCAGTTTCATGTCTTCCTTGAACGCACCTGCTTTGTTTTCACAATCAAGGCTATTTAAGTTGTGCGGACGTTCTCCGTCTTTGTGGGGACATTGTTGATTGTCATGTATGTATGTACTTTGTGGACGCCGTCTGCTCCACACGTTGTAAGTTTTTGCTGTCGTCCAGCATTCTGTTTTTGTTTATTTTGCAGCCAGTCCAGTTTTAGTTTCGTTTTGCATAGCCTTCCTTAAGCTTCAATGCCTTTTCTTAGCGGCACTCGCCTTTTGTTTATTTTTGTTTCAAGTTGACGATCACACGTGAGGGTCCACACCGATCCAGCAGGGGTCCACTGGGCTGGGGAAAGGTACATTAGACCAGTGGTCCCCAACCTTTTTTGAGCCAAGGCACATTTTTTTGCGTTGAACAAATGCGGAGACACACCACCAGCAGAAATCATTAAAACACAAAACTCAGTTGACAGTAAAAAGTCGCCTTTAAAGCATAACCAAGCATGCATCACTATAGCTCTTGTCTCAAAGTAGGTGTACTGACACATCACACCCTGACTTATTTGGACTTTTTTGCTGTTTTCCTGTGTGTAGTGTTTTACTTCTTGTCTTGCGCTCCTATTTTGGTGGCTTTTTCTCTTTTTTGGTATTTCCCTTTGGGAGTCCTTATGCAATGGGCCACGCGGGCCCTAAATACAAAACTTTGATGCAAGGACCACAGAAGAAAGCGCTACATTTCGTCGCAGATGGGGATAAAACATGTGCAGATAAATACATGCCATATTTGAACCGCTGTGACCATCCACCCTCATAATTATAATGGCACTGCTCTGACACCGTTCTTTGCTCGCTAACAAACACTTCAAACTGATAGTAGGTGCCGGTGTACCTAATATTGTGGCCGAGCTTTCGAGCGCCGCTGCTCTTTGATGACCGCGGTCTCAAACGCACCAGCGACCTTTTGACACTGGAGATGAAGACTAAAATAAGCACTGATGAATGTACAGTGAGTGAACGTGATGACACCCCCAGCCCCCCCATGCACCTGCTCTGCAAACCCTGCCCCATTGTCCCCACAGCGGGTTGCTTCACTTCATTAATATGCATTAAACCAGTGTGTGTGTGTGTGTGTGTGTGTGTGTTCTTGTATTGCCACCCTTCTTGAGACATCAACAAGGAAAAGTACCTTCCATATGAGGAACGATGAACAAGTTAGGACCGAAATCATGGTCCCAGTACGGAAAACCATCGCATCTAATAGAGCAGGGGTGCTCATTACGTCGATCGCGAGCTACCGGTCGATCTCGGAGGGTGTGTCAGTCGATCACCAGCCAGGCATTAAAAAAATTGTCCTAAAAATGAGCGATCATAAATCTTCACTATGACGTCACTTGATTGACATTCACGGCACCCGAGGGTCTTCTGAGAAGACGCTGGCTGCTGCCAGCTCATTAAAATTACCGACTGGAAGGCGAGAAACACTTTATTTCAACAGACTCTGGCGCCGTACCTGTCGTCAAAACTCCAAAGACCGACTGCACAGTTGCGCTAACAAAACAAGGGTCTCAGAAAGCTGGCGTGCACAAGCTAGCAAGCTACGGAGTTTGCCGACAATGTATTTCTTGTAAAGTGTATACAAAGGAGTACGGAAGCTGGACAAATAAGATGCCAAAAACCAACCACTTTCGTGTGGTATTGGACAGAAAGGAGGACTTTTTTTCTCCTCCATTTGAAAATGCGGACGTTATCATCACCACTGTCTGATTCCTATCAATGCAAGTCATCAGAATCAGGTAATACACCAACTTATATTCTTGTCTTCATGAAAGAAAGGAATCTATATGTGTTAAACATGCTTGTATTATCTTTAAACACCATAACTTGTTAACAATATTAACTATATGTGTTAAACATGCTTGCATTATCTTTAAACACCTTTAACTTATTAACAATATTAACTATATGTGTTAAACATGCTTGTATTATCTTTAAACACCTTTAACTTGTTAACAATATTAACTATATGTATTAAACATACTTTTATTATCATTAAGCACCTTTAATTTATTAACTATATGTATTAAACATTCTTGTATTATCATTAAACACCTTTAATTTATTAACTATATGTATTAAACATTCTTGTATTATCATTAAACACCTTTAATTTATTAACAATATTAACTATATGTGTTAAACATGCTTGTATTATCATTAAACACCTTTAACTTATTAACAAAAACATATATTTCATAAATAAGTAAATATAAATGATATATATGAATGAGGTAGATCCCCACGACTTGATCAATTGAAAAGTAGCTCGCCTGCAGAAAAAGTGTGAGCACCCCTGTAATAGAGAATGTCTCATTGGTGGTGAAATCTCTCAAAATTAGGGTGGTCCCAAAAAGGAGGGATTTTTCAAATTGACTGTGTGTCGCTTTTAAAAGTGCTCCCCCTCTGGCCAGACTTCCCTCTCCTCAGCCACTTTGTCCAGCTCTTCCCGGGGGACCCCGAGGCGTTCCCAGGCCAGACGGGAGACATAGTCTTCCCAACGTGTCCTGGGTCTTCACCGTGGCCTCCTACCGGTCGGACGTGCCCTAAACACCTCCCTAGGGAGGCGTTCGGGTGGCATCCTGACCAGATGCCCGAACCACCTCATCTGGCTCCTCTCCATGTGGAGGAGCAGCGGCTTTACTTTGAGCTCCCCCCGGATGACAGAGCTTCTCACCCTATCTCTAAGGGAGAGCCCCGTCACCCGGCGGAGGAAACTCATTTGGGCCGCTTGTACCCGTGATCTTGTCCTTTCGGTCATAACCCAAAGCTCATGACCATAGGTGAGGATGGGAACGTAGATCGACCGGTAAATTGAGAGCTTTGCCTTCCGGCTCAGCTCCTTCTTCACCACAACGGATCGATACAGCGTCCGCATTACTGAAGACGTTGCACCGATCTCACCATCCACTCTTCCCCCACTCATGAACAAGACTCCTAGGTACTTGAACTCCTCCACTTGGGGCAGGGTCTCCTCCCCAACCCGAAGATGGCACTCCACCCTTTTCCGGGTGAGAACCATGGACTCAGACTCGTAGGTGCTGATTCCCATCCCAGTCGCTTCACGCTCGGCTGCGAACCGATCCAGTGAGAGCTGAAAATCCTGGCCAGATGAAGCCATCAGGACCACATCATCTGCAAAAGGCAGAGACCTAATCCTGCAGCCACCAAACCAGATCCCCTCAACGCCTTGACTGCGCCTAGAAATTCTGTCCATAAAAGTTCAGAACAGAATGGGTGACAAAGGGCAGCCTTGGCGGAGTCCAACCCTCACTGGAAACGTGTCCGACTTACTGCGGGCAATGCGGACCAAGCTCTGACACTGATCGTACAGATGTGCCCCCTTTTGGCTAAAATGTATTAAAAAAAATAAAGTCAATATGTATATAGAGACATACTGTGATAACATGAAGTAAATAATGAAGATTAAAAACCAATTGCAAACAAAAAATGTAAATAACTAAAAGCTTACTGTGGAAGTCTCTCTATGGTGGCTGGGTTCTCCTGAGTCCGAAAGACTGGCTCAAACCAGCCAGTCTTTTATTATTATACACAAGTCTCGTTTGCTTTTCAGCAATATATACTTTAGGACTTTTCAGTCCAGCGTGTCTCTGCTCTCTGGCTCTGTGCGTGTGTTGCTCTGCTCCAACTCCCAACTACGTGTCTCTTCCCGGCTGCTGCTAATAAGGGCGACAGGTGATTAGATAACAAGCCCCAGCTGGGCAATCTACTCACCTGCTGCTGTCTTCGAGGCCGGTCCTTACACCATATTTGCCAACCTTGAGACCTCCGATTTCGGGGGGTGGGGGGCGTGGTCGGGGGTGGGGCGGGGGGCGTGGTTAAGATAGATAGATATATATAAGAAATACTTGACTTTCAGTTAATTCTAGCTATATATATATATATATATATATATATATATATATATATAAATTAAAGAAATACTTGAATTTCAGTGTTCGTTTATTTACACATATACACACACATAACACTCATCTACTCATTGTTGAGTTAAAGGTTGAATTGTCCATCCTTGTTCTATTCTCTGTCACTATTTCAGAACACACACATTATACAAATATACATTATAAAATCAATAAGAAAACGGGAGCTCTAATTTGGGAGTCTGAATTAGGATCAGAAGTTCCTATATAAACATTGCGCACTCACGTCGCCTTTTTGTATTGATTGCTGCAGCTGTGCACTGGATTCATTCACAAATACAAACTACAACTCACAAACACTTTAGAGTTAGGCTCCACCATCAGAATGTGTACTTAAACTTATAAACATCACATGGATATTATTCAGTGAGTTGATTCACCAAAACTAACCTGTTATACAGGAGGAAAAAGCACACAGGACGTTTCAATTGTTCACAGACTGGTCGCTCTCATCAGAATGACAAGACACTTCCGGTCTGCAGGTGATAGCATTCAATTGGGAAGAAACGCCCTACTGCCCCCTACTGACCAATGTGAATACTGATAAATGTGTAATGCCAGCTCCAAAAACGAATTACGGCAGACGAACTGCTTTACAGTACGGTAGACGAAAACTTGACTGCTGTTGTTGTGTGTTGTTCCCGCGCTGGGAGGACGTTAATGAAACTGCCTAACAATAAACACACATAAGAAACCAAGAACTCGCCCTCCATCATTAGCTGTTTATATTGTGGGAAAGCGGACGTGTGAACAGGCTGTCAACACGTCACTCAGGTCCGCATGGAGCTGGAGGGGGCGTGGCCTCCAGCTCCGCCTGAATTTCGGGAGATTTTCGGGAGAAAATGTGTCCCGGGAGGTTTTCGGGAGAGGCGCTGAATTTCGGGAGTCTCCCGGAAAATCCGGGAGGGTTGGCAAGTATGCCTTACACACCCCGCTCTGCGGCAGGCTCGTAGGCCACGCCCCCCTCCACACTTACCTTTTTTATATTTGCATAGTATGTACAGTATATATTATTAATGTAAATACAAATATCTAGAGTATGGCCTCTTTAGGTCCTAAAGAGGTAGGCATTTTTCAGAGGTCTCAAGAAGGTAAGAAATACAAGAGTGTGTGTGTGTGTGTGTGTGTGTGTGTGTGTGTGTGTGTGTGTGTGTGTGTGTGTGTGTGTGTGTGTGTGTGTGTGTGTGTGTGTGTGTGTGTGTGTGTGTGTGTAAGTCATTAAGGCAGTCAGTCACACACAAAAAGAGAGCTTGATTACTAACAAGGACAATGACTAGGTTATTATCCACAGCACAGGCTCAAGTCTTAAGGGCACACGTCCTTTGCTGATCATCCAGTAAAATTTCCACTTTGTGTGTGTGTGTTCTTGTATTTCTACCCTTCTTGGGACATCAACAAGGAAAAGTACCTTCCATATGAGGAGGTGTGAACAAGTGATGACATAAATCATGGTCCCAATAAACTTGCATCTAATAGAGAATGTCTCATTTGCACCCCTGCTGGTGAAATCTATCGAAATTAGGGTGGTCCCAAAAAAGAGGGATTTTTCAAATTGACTGTGTCGCTTTTAAAAGTGCTCTCCCTCTGATCAACATATGAAATAACAAGTGTGTGTAAAAAAAAATTGAAATGCGCCCCCTTCGGTCAAGATTAATAAAATAAATATGTATATACACTCTTAGAATTAAAAGTGCTAAGTAGAACCATATAAGGTTCTTCTGCTCGTCCTCATAGGAGAACCCTTTTTGGCTCCAGGTAGAACCTTTTTATAAAGGTTCCACCTGGAACCCTTTTGGAGGGTTCTACCTAGAACTGTGTGTGTAAGGTTCCACCCAGAACCCCCCATGAGAGGTTCTACAAAGAACCCACGCAGGGAGTTCCACCAAGAACCCTTTCATGTTTCAAGGGTTTCATCTAGAACCCACACAGGGAGTTCCACTAAGAACCCTTTTGTATTTCAAGGGTTTCATTTAGAACCCACACAGGGAGTTCCACTAAGAACCCTTTCGTTTGTCAAGGGTTTCATCTAGAACCCATGCAGGGAGTTCCACTAAGAACCCTTTCATGTTTCAAGGGTTTCATCTAGAACCCACACGGGAGTTCCACAAAGAACTCTTTCATGTTTCAAGGGTTTCATCTAGACCTGACACAGGGGGTTCTAAAAACATCCCTTTTCAAAGGTTTTCACCGATAACCGTCTTGTCTTCTGTGGGTTCTATAAAGAACCATATTGTATTCTACAGATCAGTTTAGTTCATATTATATTGTGGTCATTTATCATGTTGACATTGAACAAACATTCAAAACATTTTAATGAGAAAAACATTTATTTAAAGATAGGCACCATTATTGGCAAATGTTATCAGGAAGTATGTCCCTGGTGACACAGGATCTTACCCATGCTTTCAACAATCCCTGAAGAACTCTTTCTTCCAAAAACGGTTCTCTGGATCAAAATAGTTCTTACTGGAACCCTTAGTGTTAGTGAGAACCCTTTTAAAACCAATTATTCAGAAAAGGGGTTTTAAAGGGTTCTCTGGATCAAAATGGTTCTTACTGGAACCATTAGCGTTACCAAGAACCCTTGAAAAACCCTTTCTTCAGGAAAGGGTTTTTCAGAAGCAAATGGTTCCAGTTAGAACCTCAGCCCTTGGAGAAGAACCCTTTTAGAACCCTTATTTCTAAGAGTGTAGAGACATTTAATTTTCCTGAGGGAACTTTCCTGAAGGAATCAATAAAGTACTATCTGTCTATCTATACTGTAATAACTTGAAGTGAATAATGAAGATTAAAAAACTATTATAAACAAAAAATTAAAAAAATAACTAAAAACAGTATTTTTCTCACAATGTGTCGACTTTTTTCTTATAAAATTGGGAACAATTTCTCATATTCTTTCTGTTCCTGTAATATTGCAATATTACTTTTTTATGTAAAATTATTACTTTTTTATGTAAAATTATTACTTTTTTATGTAAAATTATTATTACTTTTGAATGCAAAACGGTGACACGTGTCATATGAAATCCTGACTTTTATCACAATATTGCCAATTTTGTTGTTGTTCTTGTAAAATAGTGACTTTTTTTTTTTGAGTAAAATTATGACTTTTGTCCTCATTTTGCCAAGTAAAATTCCGATTATCATAATATTGCCAACATTTTCGAGTTTTCTTATAAAGTTGCGACTGTTGAGTAAAATTCCAACTTTTGTCATAACATTGCACAAATGTTCAGTTTTTCTTGTCAAATTTAGTAAAAGTACGACTTTTATTATAATAATGCCAAAATTCCAAGTTTTTCTTGTGAAACTGTGACCTTTTTCTTGTGAAATTCCAACTCATTTTTCACAACAAGCTTTTTTTATATTTGTATAGTATGTATATATATTATTAATGTTGTAAACACACTTCTTTATATATCTAGAAAGGCTGGTCCTAAAGAGGTTGGCATTTTTCTCAGGTCTCAAGAAGGTAACAAATACAAAAAAGTGTGTGTGTGTGCGTTCTTGTATTTCTACCCTTCTTGGGACATCAACTAGGAAAAGTACCTTCCATATGAGGAGGTGTGAATAAGTGATGACATAAATCATGGTCCCAATAACATTGCATCTAATAGAGAATGTCTCATTTGCACCCCTGCTGGTGAAATCTATCAAAATTAGGGTGGTCCCAAAAAAGAGGGATTTTTCAAATTGACTGTGTGTCGCTTTTAAAAGTGCTCCCCCTCTGGTCAACATATGAAATAACAAGTGTGTGTAAAAAAAATTGAAATGCGCCCCCTTCGGTCAAGATTAATGAAATAAATATGTATATAGATACATTTAATTTTCCTGAGGGAACTCTCCTGAAGGAATCAATAAAGTACCATCTATCTATCTATACTGTAATAACTTGAAGTGAATAATGAAGATTAAAAAACTATTACAAACAAAAAATTAAATAAATAAAAAATTAACTAAAAACAGTCTTTTTCTCACAATGTGTCGACTTTTTTCTTATAAAATTGGGAACAATTTCTCATATTCTTTCTGTTTCTGTAATATTGCAATATTTTCTCGTAAAATTATTACTTTTTTATGTAAAATTATTATTACTTTTGAATGCAAAACGGTGACACGTGTCATATGAAATCCTGACTTTTATCACAATATTGCCAATTTTGTTGTTGTTCTTGTAAAATAGTGACTTTTTTTTTTTGAGTAAAATTATGACTTTTGTCCTCATTTTGCCAAGTAAAATTCCGATCGTTATCATAATGTTGCCAACATTTTCGAGTTTTCTTATAAAGTTGCGACTGTTATTGAGTGAAATTCCAACTTTTGTCATAACATTGCACAAATGTTCAGTTTTTCTTGTCAAATTTAGTAAAAGTACGACTTTTATTATAATAATGCCAAAATTCCAAGTTTTTCTTGTGAAACTGTGACCTTTTTCTTGTGAAATTCCAACTCATTTTTCACAACAAGCTTTTTTATATTTGCATAGTATGTATATATATTATTAATGTTGTAAATACACTTCTTTATATATCTAGAAAGGCTGGTCCTAAAGAGGTAGGCATTTTTCTCAGGTCTCAAGAAGGTAACAAATACAAAAAAGTGTGTGTGTGTGTTCTTGTATTTCTACCCTTCTTGGGACATCAACTAGGAAAAGTACCTTCCATATGAGGAGGTGTGAACAAGTGATGACATAAATCATGGTCCCAATAACATTGCATCTAATAGAGAATGTCTCATTTGCACCCCTGCTGGTGAAATCTATCAAAATTAGGGTGGTCCCAAAAAAGAGGGATTTTTCAAATTGACTGTGTGTCGCTTTTAAAAGTGCTCCCCCTCTGGTCAACATATGAAATAACAAAAAATTAAATAAATAAAAAATGAACTAAAAACAGTATTTTTCTCACAATGTGTCGACTTTTTTCTTATAAAATTGGGAACAATTTCTCATATTCTTTCTGTTTCTGTAATATTGCAATATTTTCTCGTAAAATTATTACTTTTTTTATGTAAAATTATTATTACTTTTGAATGCAAAACGGTGACACGTGTCATATGAAATCCTGACTTTTATCACAATATTGCCAATTTTGTTGTTGTTCTTGTAAAATAGTGACTTTTTTTTTTGAGTAAAATTATGACTTTTGTCATCATTTTGCCAAGTAAAATTCCGATCGTTATCATAATATTGCCAACATTTTCGAGTTTTCTTATAAAGTTGCGACTGTTATTGAGTGAAATTCCAACTTTTGTCATAACATTGCACAAATGTTCAGTTTTTCTTGTCAAATTTAGTAAAAGTACGACTTTTATTATAATAATGCCAAAATTCCAAGTTTTTCTTGTGAAACTGTGACCTTTTTCTTGTGAAATTCCAACTCATTTTTCACAACAAGCTTTTTTTATATTTGTGTAGTATGTATATATTATTAATGTTGTAAACACACTTCTTTATATATCTAGAAAGGCTGGTCCTAAAGAGGTTGGCATTTTTCTCAGGTCTCAAGAAGGTAACAAATACAAAAAAGTGTGTGTGTGTGTGTGTGTGTGTGTGTGTGTGTGTGTGTGTGTGTGTGTGTGTGTGTGTGTGTGTGTGTGTGTGTTCTTGTATTTCTACCCTCCTTGGGACATCAACTAGGAAAAGTACCTTCCATATGAGGAGGTGTGAACAAGTGATGACATAAATCATGGTCCCAATAACATTGCATCTAATAGAGAATGTCTCATTTGCACCCCTGCTGGTGAAATCTATCGAAATTAGGGTGGTCCCAAAAAAGAGGGATTTTTCAAATTGACTGTGTGTCGCTTTTAAAAGTGCTCCCCTTCTGGTCAACATATGAAATAACAAGTGTGTGTAAAAAAAAATTGAAATGCACCCCCTTCGGTCAAGATTAATAAGATAAATATGTTTATAGAGACATTTAATTTTCCTGAGGGAACTCTCCTGAAGTAATCAATAAAGTACCATCTATCTATCTATACTGTAATAACTTGAAGTGAATGATTAAAAAACTATTACAAACAAAAAATTAAATAAATAAAAAATTAACTAAAAACAGTCTTTTTCTCACAATGTCGACTTTTTTCTTATAAAATTGGGAACAATTTCTCATATTCTTTCTGTTTCTGTAATATTATAATAAAATTATTACTTTTTTATGTAAAATTATTATTACTTTTGAATGCAAAACGGTGACACGTGTCATATGAAATCCTGACTTTTATCACAATATTGCCAATTTTGTTGTTGTTCTTGTAAAATAGTGACTTTTTTTTTTGAGTAAAATTATGACTTTTGTCATCATTTTGCCAAGTAAAATTCCAATCGTTATCATAATGTTGCCAACATTTTCGAGTTTTCTTATAAAGTTGCGACTGTTATTGAGTGAAATTCCAACTTTTGTCATAACATTGCACAAATGTTCAGTTTTTCTTGTCAAATTTAGTAAAAGTACGACTTTTATTATAATAATGCCAAAATTCCAAGTTTTTCTTGTGAAACTGTGACCTTTTTCTTGTGAAATTCCAACTCATTTTTCACAACAAGCTTTTTTTATATTTGTGTAGTATGTATATATTATTAATGTTGTAAACACACTTCTTTATATATCTAGAAAGGCTGGTCCTAAAGAGGTTGGCATTTTTCTCAGGTCTCAAGAAGGTAACAAATACAAAAAAGTGTGTGTGTGTGTGTGTGTGTGTGTGTGTGTGTGTGTGTGTGTGTGTGTGTGTGTGTGTGTGTGTGTGTGTGTGTGTGTGTTCTTGTATTTCTACCCTCCTTGGGACATCAACTAGGAAAAGTACCTTCCATATGAGGAGGTGTGAACAAGTGATGACATAAATCATGGTCCCAATAACATTGCATCTAATAGAGAATGTCTCATTTGCACCCCTGCTGGTGAAATCTATCGAAATTAGGGTGGTCCCAAAAAAGAGGGATTTTTCAAATTGACTGTGTGTCGCTTTTAAAAGTGCTCCCCCTCTGGTCAACATATGAAATAACAAGTGTGTGTAAAAAAAATTGAAATGCGCCCCCTTCGGTCAAGATTAATGAAATAAATATGTATATAGATACATTTAATTTTCCTGAGGGAACTCTCCTGAAGGAATCAATAAAGTACCATCTATCTATCTATACTGTAATAACTTGAAGTGAATAATGAAGATTAAAAAACTATTACAAACAAAAAATTAAATAAATAAAAAATTAACTAAAAACAGTATTTTTCTCACAATGTGTCGACTTTTTTCTTATAAAATTGGGAACAATTTCTCATATTCTTTCTGTTTCTGTAATATTGCAATATTTTCTCGTAAAATTATTACTTTTTTATGTAAAATTATTATTACTTTTGAATGCAAAACGGTGACACGTGTCATATGAAATCCTGACTTTTATCACAATATTGCCAATTTTGTTGTTGTTCTTGTAAAATAGTGACTTTTTTTTTTTGAGTAAAATTATGACTTTTGTCCTCATTTTGCCAAGTAAAATTCCGATCGTTATCATAATGTTGCCAACATTTTCGAGTTTTCTTATAAAGTTGCGACTGTTATTGAGTGAAATTCCAACTTTTGTCATAACATTGCACAAATGTTCAGTTTTTCTTGTCAAATTTAGTAAAAGTACGACTTTTATTATAATAATGCCAAAATTCCAAGTTTTTCTTGTGAAACTGTGACCTTTTTCTTGTGAAATTCCAACTCATTTTTCACAACAAGCTTTTTTATATTTGCATAGTATGTATATATATTATTAATGTTGTAAATACACTTCTTTATATATCTAGAAAGGCTGGTCCTAAAGAGGTAGGCATTTTTCTCAGGTCTCAAGAAGGCAACAAATACAAAAATGTGTGTGTGTGTGTGTGTGTGTGTGTGTGTGTGTGTGTTCGTGTGTGTTCTTGTATTTCTACCCTTCTTGGGACATCAACTAGGAAAAGTGCCTTCCATATGAGGAGGTGTGAACAAGTGATGACATAAATCATGGTCCCAATAACATTGCATCTAATAGAGAATGTCTCAATTGCACCCCTGCTGGTGAAATCTATCGAAATTAGGGTGGTCCCAAAAAAGAGGGATTTTTCTAATCGACTGTGTGTCGCTTTTAAAAGTGCTCCCCCTCTGGTCAACATATGAAATAACAAGTGTGTGTAAAAAAAATTGAAATGCGCCCCCTTCGGTCAAGATTGATAAAATAAATATGTATATAGAGACATTTAATTTTCCTGAGGGAACTCTCCTGAAGGAATCAATAAAGTACCATCTATCTATACTGTAATAACTTGAAGTGAATAATGAAGATTAAAAAACAATTACAAACAAAAAATTAAATAAATAAAAACAGTATTTTTCTCACAATGTGTCGACTTTTTCCTTATAAAATTGGGAACAATTTCTCATATTCTTTCTGTTTCTGTAATATTGCAATATTTTCTCGTAAAATTATTACTTTTTTTATGTAAAATTATTATTACTTTTGAATGCAAAACGGTGACACGTGTCATATGAAATCCTGACTTTTATCACAATATTGCCAATTCTGTTGTTCTTGTAAAATAGTGACTTTTTTTTTTGAGTAAAATTATGACTTTTGTCCTCATTTTGCCAAGTAAAATTCCGATCGTTATCATAATATTGCCAACATTTTCGAGTTTTCTTATAAAGTTGCGACTGTTATTGAGTAAAATTCCAACTTTTGTCATAACATTGCACAAATGTTCAGTTTTTCTTGTCAAATTTAGTAAAAGTACGACTTTTATTATAATAATGCCAAAATTCCAAGTTTTTCTTGTGAAACTGTGACCTTTTTTCTTGTGAAATTCCAACTCATTTTTCACAACAAGCTTTTTTTATATTTGCATAGTATGTATATATATTATTAATGTTGTAAACACACTTCTTTATATATCTAGAAAGGCTGGTCCTAAAGAGGTTGGCATTTTTCTCAGGTCTCAAGAAGGTAACAAATACAAAAATGTGTGTGTGTGTGTGTGTGTGTTCTTGTATTTCTACCCTTCTTTCACCCCTGCTGGTGAAATCTGTCGAAATTAGGGTGGTCCCAAAAAAGAGGGATTTTTCAAATTGACTGTGTGTCCCTTTTAAAAGTGCTCCCCCTCTGGTCAACATATGAAATAACAAGTGTGCGTAAAAAAAATTGAAATGCGCCCCCTTCGGTCAAGATGAATAAAATAAATATGTATATAGAGACATTTAATTTTCCTGAGGGAACTCTCCTGAAGGAATCAATAAAGTACTATCTATCTATACTGTAATAACTTGAAGTGAATAATGAAGATTAAAAAACTATTACAAACAAAAAATTAAATAAATAAAAAATTAACTAAAAACAGTCTTTTTCTCACAACGTGTCGACTTTTTTCTTATAAAATTGGGAACAATTTCTCATATTCTTTCTGTTTCTGTAATATTATAATAAAATTATTACTTTTTATGTAAAATTATTATTACTTTTGAATGCAAAACGGTGACACGTGTCATATGAAATCCTGACTTTTATCACAATATTGCCAATTTTGTTGTTGTTCTTGTAAAATAGTGACATTTTTTTTTTGCGTAAAATTGACTTTTGTCTTCATTTTGCCAAGTAAAATTCCGATCGTTATCATAATATTGCCAACATTTTCGAGTTTTCTTATAAAGTTGCGACTGTTATTGAGTAAAATTCCAACTTTTGTCATAACATTGCACAAATGTTCAGTTTTTCTTGTCAAATTTAGTAAAAGTACGACTTTTATTATATTAATGCCAAAATTCCAAGTTTTTCTTGTGAAACTGTGACCTTTTTCTTGTGAAATTCCAGCTCATTTTTCACAAGCTTTTTTTATATTTGTATAGTATCTATATATATTATTAATGTTGTAAACACACTTCTTTATATATCTAGAAAGGCTGGTCCTAAAGAGGTAGGCATTTTTCTCAGGTCTCAAGAAGGTAACAAATACAAAAAAGTGTGTGTGTGTGTGTGTGTGTGTGTGTGTGTGTGTGTGTGTCCTTGTATTCCTACCCTTCTTGGGACATCAACTAGGAAAAGTACCTTCCATATGAGGGGGTGTGAACAAGTGATGACATAAATCATGGTCCCAATAACATTGCATCTAATAGAGAATGTCTCATTTGCACCCCTGCTGGTGAAATCTATCAAAATTAGGGTGGTCCCAAAAAAGAGGGATTTTTCAAATTGACTGTGTGTCGCTTTTAAAAGTGCTCCTCCTCTGGTCAACATATGAAATAACAAGTGTGTGTAAAAAATTGAAATGCGCGCCCTTCGGTCAAGATGAATAAAATAAATATGTATATAGAGACATTTAATTTTCCTGAGGGAACTCTCCTGAAGGAATCAATAAAGTACCATCTATCTATACTGTAATAACTTGAAGTGAATAATGAAGATTAAAAAACTATTACAAACAAAAAATTAAATAAATAAAAAATTAACTAAAAACAGTATTTTTCTCACAATGTGTCGACTTTTTTCTTATAAAATTGGGAACAATTTCTCATATTCTTTCTGTTTCTGTAATATTGCAATATTTTCTCGTAAAATTATTACTTTTTTTATGTAAAATTATTATTACTTTTGAATGCAAAACGGTGACACGTGTCATATGAAATCCTGACTTTTATTACAATATTGCCAATTTTTATTGTTGTTCTTGTAAAATAGTGAAAAAAAATTTTTGAGTAAAATTATGACTTTTGTCCTCATTTTGCCAAGTAAAATTCCGATTGTTATCATAATATTGCCAACATTTTCGAGTTTTCTTATAAAGTTGCGACTGTTATTGAGTAAAATTCCAACTTTTGTCATAACATTGCACAAATGTTCAGTTTTTCTTGTCAAATTTAGTAAAAGTACGACTTTTATTATAATAATGCCAAAATTCCAAGTTTTTCTTGTGAAACTGTGACCTTTTTTCTTGTGAAATTCCAACTCATTTTTCACAACAAGCTTTTTTTTATATTTGCATAGTATGTATATATATTATTAATGTTGTAAACACACTTCTTTATATATCTAGAAAGGCTGGTCCTAAAGAGGTAGGCATTTTTCTCAGGTCTCAAGAAGGTAACAAATACAAAAAAGTGTGTGTGTGTGTGTGTGTGTGTGTTCTTGTATTTCTACCCTTCTTGAGACATCAACAAGGAAAAGTACCTTCCATATGAGGAGGTGTGAACAAGTGATGACATAAATCATGGTCCCAATAACATTGCATCTAATAGAGAATGTCTCATTTGCACCCCTGCTGGTGAATTCTGTCAACATTAGGGTGGTCCCAAAAAAGAGGGATTTTTCAAATTGACTGTGCTTCCCCTCTGGTCAACATATGAAATAACAAGTGTGTGTAAAAAATTGAAATGCGCCCCCTTCGGTCAAGATTGATAAAATTAAATATGTATATAGAGACATTTAATTTTCCTGAGGGAACTCTCCTGAAGGAATCAATAAAGTACTATCTATCTATCTATATTGTAATAACTTGAAGTGAATAATGAAGATTAAAAAACTATTACAAACAAAAAATTAAATAAATAAAAAATGAACTAAAAACAGTCTTTTTCTCACAATGTGTCGACTTTTTTCTTATAAAATTGGGAACAATTTCTCATATTCTTTCTGTTTTTGTAATTTTGCAATATTTTCTCGTAAAAGTATTACTTTTTTAATGTAAAATTATTACTTTTGAATGCAAAATGGTGACACGTGTCATATGAAATCCTGACTTTTATCACAATACTGCCAATTTTGTTGTTGTTCTTGTAAAATAGTGACTTTTTTTTTTGGAGTAAAATTGACTTTTTGTCATCATTTTGCCAAGTAAAATTCCGATTGTTATCATAATATTGCCAACATTTTCGAGTTTTCTTATAAAGTTGCGACTGTTATTGAGTAAAATTCCAACTTTTGTCATAACATTGCACAAATGTTCAGTTTTTCTTGTCAAATTTAGTAAAAGTACGACTTTTATTATAATAATGCCAAAATTCCAAGTTTTTCTTGTGAAACTGTGACCTTTTTCTTGTGAAATTCCAACTCATTTTTCACAACAAGCTTTGTTTATATTTGTATAGTATGTATGTATTATTAATGTTGTAAACACACTTCTTTATATATCTAGAAAGGCTGGTCCTAAAGAGGTAAGCATTTTTCTCAGGTCTCAAGAAGGTAACAAATGCAAAAAAGTGTGTGTGTGTGTGTGTGTGTGTGTGTGTGTGTGTGTGTGTTCTTGTATTTCTACCCTTCTTGGGACATCAACTAGGAAAAGTACCTTCCATATGAGGAGGTGTGAACAAGTGATGACATAAATCATGGTCCCAATAACATTGCATCTAATAGAGAATGTCTCATTTGCACCCCTGCTGGTGAAATCTATCAAAATTAGGGTGGTCCCAAAAAAGAGGGATTTTTCAAATTGACTGTGTGTCTCTTTTAAAAGTGCTCCTCCTCTGGTCAACATATGAAATAACAAGTGTGTGTAAAAAAAAATTGAAATGCGCCCCCTTCGGTCAAGATGAATAAAATAAATATGTATATAGAGACATTTAATTTTCCTGAGGGAACTCTCCTGAAGGAATCAATAAAGTACTATCTATCTATCTATAATGTAATAACGTGAAGTGAATAATGAAGATTAAAAAACTATTACAAACAAAAAATTAAAAAAATTAAAAAATAACTAAAAACAGTCTATTTCTCACAATGGGAACAATTTCTCATATTCTTTCTGTTTCTGTAATATTGCAATATTTTCTCGTAAAATTATTACTTTTTTATGTAAAATTATTACTTTTTTATGTAAAATTATTACTTTTGAATGCAAAACGGTAACACGTGTCATATGAAATCCTGACTTTTATCACAATATTGCCAATTTTGTTGTTGTTCTTGTAAAATAGTGAAATTTTTTTTTTTGAGTAAAATTGACTTTTGTCATCATTTTGCCAAGTAAAATTCCGATCGTTATCATAATATTGCCAACATTTTCGAGTTTTCTTATAAAGTTGCGACTGTTATTGAGTAAAATTCCAACTTTTGTCATAACATTGCACAAATGTTCAGTTTTTCTTGTCAAATTTAGTAAAAGTACGACTTTTATTATAATAATGCCAAAATTCCAAGTTTTTCTTGTGAAACTGTGACCTTTTTTCTTGTGAAATTCCAACTCATTTTTCACAACAAGCTTTTTTTATATTTGTATAGTATGTATATATTATTAATGTTGTAAATACACTTCTTTATATATCTAGAAAGGCTGGTCCTAAAGAGGTAGGCATTTTTCTCAGGTCTCAAGAAGGTAAGAAATACAAGAATGTGTGTGTGTGTGTGTGTGTGTGTGTGTGTGTGTGTGTGTGTGTGTGTGTGTGTGTGTGTGCGTGTGTGTGTGTGTGTGTGTGTTCTTGTATTTCTACCCTTCTTGGGACATCAACTAGGAAAAGTACCTTCCATATGAGGAGGTGTGAACAAGTGATGACATAAATCATGGTCCCAATAACATTGCATCTAATAGAGAATGTCTCATTTGCACCCCTGCTGGTGACATCTATCGAAATTAGGGTGGTCCCAAAAAAGAGGGATTTTTCAAATTGACTGTGTGTCGCTTTTAAAAGTGCTCCCCCTCTGGTCAACATATGAAATAACAAGTGTGTGTAAAAAAATTGAAATGCGCCCCCTTCGGTCAAGATGAATGAAATAAATATGTATATAGAGACATTTAATTTTCCTGAGGGAACTCTCCTGAAGGAATCATTAAAGTACTATCTATCTATCTATACTGTAATAACTTGAAGTGAATAATGAAGATTAAAAAACTATTACAAACAAAAAATTAAATAAATAAAAAATTAACTAAAAACAGTCTTTTTCTCACAATGTGTCGACTTTTTTCTTATAAAATTGGGAACAATTTCTCATATTCTTTCTGTTTCTGTAATATTGCAATATTTTCTCGTAAAATTATTCCTTTTTTTATGTAAAATTATTATTACTTTTGAATGCAAAACGGTGACACGTGTCATGAAATCCTGACTTTTATCACAATATTGCCAATTTTGTTGTTCTTGTAAAATAGTGACTTTTTTTTTTTTGAGTAAAATTGACTTTTGTCCTCATTTTGCCAAGTAAAATTCCGATCGTTATCATAATGTTGCCAACATTTTCGAGTTTTCTTATAAAGTTGCGACTGTTATTGAGTAAAATTCCAACTTTTGTCATAACATTGCACAAATGTTCAGTTTTTCTTGTCAAATTTAGTAAAAGTACGACTTTTATTATATTAATGCCAAAATTCCAAGTTTTTCTTGTGAAACTGTGACCTTTTTCTTGTGAAATTCCAGCTCATTTTTCACAAGCTTTTTTTATATTTGTATAGTATCTATATATATTATTAATGTTGTAAACACACTTCTTTATATATCTAGAAAGGCTGGTCCTAAAGAGGTAGGCATTTTTCTCAGGTCTCAAGAAGGTAACAAATACAAAAAAGTGTGTGTGTGCGTGTGTGTGTGTGTGTGTGTGTGTGTGTGTGTGTGTGTGTGTGTGTGTGTGTGTGTGTGTGTGTTCTTGTATTTCTACCCTTCTTGGGACATCAACTAGGAAAAGTACCTTCCATATGAGGAGGTGTGAACAAGTGATGACATAAATCATGGTCCCAATAACATTGCATCTAATAGAGAATGTCTCATTTGCACCCCTGCTGGTGAAATCTATCAAAATTAGGGTGGTCCCAAAAAAGAGGGATTTTTCAAATTGACTGTGTGTCGCTTTTAAAAGTGCTCCCCCTCTGGTCAACATATGAAATAACAAGTGTGTGTAAAAAAAAATTGAAATGCGCCCCCTTCGGTCAAGATTGATAAAATAAATATGTATATAGATACATTTAATTTTCCTGAGGGAACGCTCCTGAAGTAATCAATAAAGTACTATCTATCTATCTATACTGTAATAACTTGAAGTGAATAATGAAGATTAAAAAACAATTACAAACAAAAAATTAAATAAATAAAAACAGTATTTTTCTCACAATGTGTCGACTTTTTTCTTATAAAATTGGGAACAATTTCTCATATTCTTTCTGTTTCTGTAATATTGCAATATTTTCTCGTAAAATTATTACTTTTTTTATGTAAAATTATTATTACTTTTGAATGCAAAACGGTGACACGTGTCATATGAAATCCTGACTTTTATCACAATATTGCCAATTTTGTTGTTGTTCTTGTAAAATAGTGACTTTTTTTTTTGAGTAAAATTATGACTTTTGTCCTCATTTTGCCAAGTAAAATTCCGATCGTTATCATAATATTGCCAACATTTTCGAGTTTTCTTATAAAGTTGCGACTGTTATTGAGTAAAATTCCAACTTTTGTCATAACATTGCACAAATGTTCAGTTTTTCTTGTCAAATTTTGTAAAAGTACGACTTTTATTATAATAATGCCACAATTCCAAGTTTTTCTTGTGAAACTGTGACCTTTTTCTTGTGAAATTCCAACTCATTTTTCACAACAAGCTTTTTTTATATTTGCATAGTATGTATATATATTATTAATGTTGTAAACACACTTCTTTATATATCTAGAAAGGCTGGTCCTAAAGAGGTAGGCATTTTTCTCAGGTCTCAAGAAGGTAACAAATACAAAAAAGTGTGTGTGTGTGGGGGGGGGGTGTTGGGGGAGGGGGGTCCTGTAATTAAGCTTTGTCTCCTATAGTGTTGTTGGTTCCTACACATTGATCAAATACAGTGCATTCTAAAGTCAGACAATGGCCAAATGTATTGTGATATTTGCAAAAATAGAACAAAATAATAATCCTGCAAGACCTGAGCCAAGTGCTGATTGCAGTGTGACACAAAGCATAGAAGAACATCCTGTTAGAAAAGCACTATCAAAATACTCCACATTGTCGCTTTTCAAGGTCACCCCGCACAAAAGGGAAATGGCGAGAGCTCATTTCAAAGATGAATGGCTGTCATACCACAATGGTTGTAGTGAATTCAATGCAAAACACCTTAGGGCACGGGCGTCAAACTCAAGTCCCGGGGGCCAGATCTGGCCCGCGACATCATTTGATCTGGCCAGCAAACACCTGCAAATATGTGTCAATAAAGTACTTCATATTTTCTCCATCCATCCATCCATTTTCTACCGCTTATCCCTTTCGGGATCACGGGGGGTGCTGGAGCCTATCTCAGTTACAATCGGGCGGAAGGCGGGATATACCCTAGACAAGTCGCCACCTCATCGCAGGGCCAACACAGATAGACAGACAACATTCACACTCACATTCACACACTAGGGACCATTTAGTGCTGCCAATCAACCTATCCCCCCAGGTGCATGTCTTTGGAGGTGGGAGGGGCCTATCCCCAGGTGCATGTCTTTGGAGGTGGGAGGGGCCTATCCCCAGGTGCATGTCTTTGGAGGTGGGAGGGGCCTATCCCCAGGTGCATGTCTTTGGAGGTGGGAGGAAGCCGGAGTACCCGGAGGGAACATGACTATGTGTCGGTTTTGAAAGTGCTCCCCCTCTCGTCAACATATGAAATAACAAGTGTTTGTAAAAAATTGAAGTGCTTCCTCTCTGGCCAATATATGTAATAAGTGTGTGTAAGGAATTGAAATGCGCTCCCTTTGGCCAAAATTAAAGAAAAAAATAAAACAAATATGTGTCTAGAGACATATTGTAATAACTTGAAGTAAATAATGAAGATCGAAAACCAATTATAAACTAAAAATATTTTCTCATTAAATGTAATTGATTTTTTTCATTTTGACAGAAAAAATATATGTGCTGTTTAAAATTGCATACCTTTTAAACTTTATAGTATCCAGTAGAGATATCCGATAATATCGGCAGGATAAATGCGTTAAAATGTAATATCGGAAATTATCGGTATCGTTTTTTTAATTTTTTTTTTATTAAATCAACATAAAAAACACAAAATACTTACAATTAGTGCACCAACCCAAAAAACCTCCCCCTCATTCACACAAAAGGGTTGTTTCTTTCTGTTATTAATATTGTGGTTCCTACATTATATATCAATATATATCAATACAGTCTGCAAGGGATACAGTCTGTAAGCACTAGAGATGCGCGGTTTGCGGACACAACCGCGGAGTCCGCGGATTATCCGCGGGTCGGGCGGTTGAAATAAATTTTTTTTTGATTTTATCCGCGGGTCGGGTCGGGCGGTTGAAATTAAAAAAAATTAGATTTTAAATAGATTCAGGCGGGTGGCAGTTAAACCAATTGGGAAATATATATACATAGTTAAATGTTGTTACCCACATACGAAAAACGAGCAGGCACCTGCTGCATATGCCACAACAGAAGAAAAAAAAAAAAGAGATGGACACTTTTACGGAGCGGAGAAGGGACGCCTCGCCGGGGTCCGGGACCGAGGCCCCTTCCCCCGAGAGGGCCTCACCAGGAGCCGTAGCTGAGGTGATCCGCGAGAAGGGCCCGACGCACGTCCAGGGTCACCACCGCGCCCACCGCACCGACACCCCGCCTCGTCCGCCTTCGCCGCGGCCGGCGTCACGCGCAGCAGGTAAGCAGCTTACCTGCCCGCCACCCCTGTGGCCGGGGACTCGTAACAGGGGTCACTCCGCGCGCTCCGCCCGCGCAGCTTACCTGCCCGCCACCCCCGTTGCCGGGGGGCGCGTAACAGGGGTCACTCCGCGCGCAGTGCGCTCACAAAAGGGGTGGGGCTCACCCTGGTGAGCCGAGTGGGCCACTTTTGGTAAGCAGAACTGGCGCTGCGGGATGAACCGAACGCCGGGTTAAGGCGCCCGATGCCGACGCTCTTCAGACCCCAGAAAAGGTGTTGGTTGATATAGACAGCAGGACGGTGGCCATGGAAGTCGGAACCCGCTAAGGAGTGTGTAACAACCCACCTGCCGAATCAACTAGCCCTGAAAATGGATGGCGCTGGAGCGTCGGGCCCATATACCCGGCCGTCGCCGGCAGCGAGAACCGCGAGGGCTAGGCCGCGACGAGTAGGATGGCCGCCGCGGTGCGCGCTGAAGCCTCGGGCGCGAGCCCGGGTGGAGCCGCTGCGGGTGCGAGGGACATCGCACCTCCATGCGCTTGGAGGTGCGCTCAGCGCGGCTCCCAGATGATTGCACACTGGTGTGCGTCTGGGCCGTGACAGCGTGGCATGCATTGAATGTCTCTGCTGCATTGGATCAGTCTCCTTCCTTTAACATGAAAAAGCTTTATAACCTCACTAATGCCTTGCATCGTCTATATTAGATATATAACAACGGGCGGGTGCGGGCGGGTGAGGTTTTGATTAAATGTTAGTTCGGGTGGATGCGGATGGTTGACGACCTTTGTGATGCGGTTGCGGATGAAATAATTGCCTATCCGCGCATCTCTAGTAAGCACACATGATTGTGCGTGCTGCTGGTCCACTAATAGTACTAACCTTTAACACTTCATTTTACTCATTTTCATTAATTACTAGTTTCTATGTAACTGTTTTTATATGGTTTTACTTTCTTTTTTATTCAAGAAAATGTTTTTAATTTATTTATTTTATTGTATTAATTTTTTTTAGAAGGACCTTATCTTCACCATACCTGGTTGTCCAAATTAGGCATAATAATGTGTTAATTCCACGACTGTATATATCGGTTGATATCGGTATCGGTTGATATCGGTATCGGTAATTAAAGAGTTGGACAATATCGGAATATCGGATATCGGCAAAAAGCCATTATCGGACATCCCTAGTATCCAGTAGAGATGTCCAATAACGGCTTTTTTTTGCCGATATCCGATATTCCGATATTGTAATATCTACCAATACCAATATATACAGTCATGGAATTAACACATTATTATGTAAAATATAAAATAATATTATTTATCTCATTCCTAAAAGAGACGAGGCGAATATCAGCAATCATCACACACACGTCAACCAATAAAAATTGGCAGAAGTGCATTGTGGGTCATGGGATGCTACCTGCTACTACGTCCGCAGCTATAAAAATGGATAATTTCAACATTGGCGGTAACTTCTAAAATCTGAGAAGGGCTGAACAAAAATGGCAGCGAAAAGGAGATCATATACTGCAGGTTACAAGCTGGACGTAGTGAAATATGCAAGAGGAAGCGGCGCATACCTTTTTGGAGTTGGCAGAGTTGTTTAGAAGCCACACCGAGGAAGAAGATTTCATGGGATTTAGTGATTAGGAGTGAGAGATTGTTTGGTAAACGTATAGCATGTTCTATATGTTATAATGATGACTCTTACCATAATATGTTACGTTAACATACCAGTTGGTTATTTATGCCTCATATAACGTACACTTATTCAGCCTGTTTATTTATTTTAAATTCCCTTTCAAATGTCTATTCTTGCTGTTGGATTTTATCAAATACATTTCCCCAAAAAATGCGATTTATTCTCCAGTGCGACTTATATGTTTTTTTCCTTCTTTATTTTGCATTTTCGGCCGGTGCGACTTATACTCCGGAGCGACTTATACTCCGAAAAATACGATATCTAAAAAAAGGCTTTTTTTAAAAAAAAAAGAAGGGTTTTTAAGCCTTTTTTAAAAGCATCCACAGTCTGTGGTGCCCTCAGGTGGTCAGGGAGAGCGTTCCACAGACTGGGAGCGGCGGAGCAGAAAGCCCGGTCTCCCATTGTTCGTAGCTTTGTCCTCGGAGGTTGGAGGAGGTTACCGTATTTTTCGGACTATAAGTCGCAGTTTTTTTTCATAGTTTGGCTGGGAGTGCGACTTATACTCAGGATCGACTTATGCGTGGAATGATTAACACATTAGCGTAAAATATCAAATAATATTATTGATCTCATTCACGTAAGAGACTAGACGTATAAGATTTCATGGGATTTAGTGATTAGGAGTGAGAGATTGTTTGGTAAACGTATAGCATGTTCTATATGTTATAGTTATTTGAATGACTCTTACCATAATATGTTACGTTAACATACCAGTTGGTTATTTATGCCTCATATAACGTACACTTATTCAGCCTGTTTATTTATTTTAAATTGCCTTTCAAATGTCTATTCTTGGTGTTGGCTTTTATCAAATACATTTCCCCAAAAAATGCGATTTATTCTCCAGTGCGACTTATATATGTTTTTTTCCTTCTTTATTTTGCATTTTCGGCCGGTGCGACTTATACTCCGGAGCGACTTATACTCAGAAAAATACGGTATCTAAAAAAAGGCTTTTTTTTAAAAAAAGAAGGGTTTTTAAGCCTTTTTTAAAAGCATCCACAGTCTGTGGTGCCCTCAGGTGGTCAGGGAGAGCGTTCCACAGACTGGGAGCGGCGGAGCAGAAAGCCCGGTCTCCCATTGTTCGTAGCTTTGTCCTCGGAGGTTGGAGGAGGTTACCGTATTTTTCGGACTATAAGTCGCATTTTTTTTCATAGTTTGGCCGGGAGTGCGACTTATACTCAGCAGCGACTTATGCGTGAAATGATTAACACATTAGCGTAAAATATCAAATAATATTATTTATCTCATTCACGTAAGAGACTAGACGTATAAGATTTCATGGGATTTAGTGATTAGGAGTGAGAGATTGTTTGGTAAACGTATAGCATGTTCTATATGTTATAGTTATTTGAATGACTCTTACCATAATATGTTACGTTAACATACCAGTTGCTTATTTATGCCTCATATAACGTACACTTATTCAGCCTGTTTATTTATTTTAAATTCCCTTTCAAATGTCTATTCTTGCTGTTGAATTTTATCAAATACATTTCCCCAAAAAATGCGATTTATTCTCCAGTGCGACTTATATATGTTTTTTTCCTTCTTTATTTTGCATTTTCGGCCGGTGCGACTTATACTCCGGAGCGACTTATACTCAGAAAAATACGGTATCTAAAAAAAGGCTTTTTTAAAAAAAAAAAAGAAGGGTTTTTAAGCCTTTTTTAAAAGCATCCACAGTCTGTGGTGCCCTCAGGTGGTCAGGGAGAGCGTTCCACAGACTGGGAGCGGCGGAGCAGAAAGCCCGGTCTCCCATTGTTCGTAGCTTTGTCCTCGGAGGTTGGAGGAGGTTACCGTATTTTTCGGACTATAAGTCGCATTTTTTTTCATAGTTTGGCCGGGAGTGCGACTTATACTCAGGAGCGACTTATGCGTGAAATGATTAGCGTAAAATATCAAATAATATTATTGATGTCATTCACGTAAGAGACTAGACGTATACGATTTCATGGGATTTAGCGATTAGGAGTGACAGATTGTTTGGTAAACGTATAGCATGTTCTATATGTTATAGTTATTTGAATGACTCTTACCATAATATGTTACGTTAACATACCAGTTGGTTATTTATGCCTCATATAACGTACACTTATTCAGCCTGTTTATTTATTTTAAATTGCCTTTCAAATGTCTATTCTTGCTGTTGGCTTTTATCAAATACATTTCCCCCAAAAAATGCGACTTACCGTATTTTCCGCACTATAAGGCGCACCTAAAAACCACAAATGTTCTCAAAAGCTGACAGTGCGCCTTATAACCCGGTGCGCTTTATATATGGATTAATATTAAGATTCATTTTCATAAAGTTTCTTTCTCAAAAGCTGACAGTGCGCCTTATAACCCGGTGCGCTTTATATATGGATTAATATTAAGATTCATTTTCATAAAGTTTCGGTCTCGTAACTACGGTAAACAGCCGCCATCTTTTTTCCCGGTAGAACAGGAAGCGCTTCTTCTTCTACGCAAGCAACCGCCAAGGTAAGCACCCGCCCCCATAGAACAGGAAGCGCTTCTTCTTCTACTGTAAGCAACGACCCGCCCGCGTAGAAGAAGAAAAAGCGCGCGGATATTACCGTACGTTTCATTTCCTTTGTGTGTTTACATCTGTAAAGACCACAAAATGGCTCCTACTAAGCGACAGGGATCCGGTTCATGAAAAGACGCAATCTCTCCATCCGCACACGGATTACTATTTCACAGCAACTGATATTCCTGTGAACCGCACTGTGGATACAACGGGAGCACGTACGGTGAATATTCGCACCACAGGGAATGAGAAGTCATCCTTCACTGTGGTTCTAGCTTGCCATGCTAATGGCCAGAAACTTCCACCCATGGTGATATTCAAAAGGAAGACCTTGCCAAAAGAGACCTTTCCAGCCGGCGTCATCATAAAAGCTAACTCGAAGGGATGGATGAAGAAAAGATGAGCGAGTGGTTAAGGTAAGTTTAAGTTTACGCGAAGAGGCCGGGTGGCTTTTTTCACGCAGCTCCGTCCATGTTGATATACGACTCCATGCGCGCCCACATCACGCTGGTTTTAATATATTATTAAAGTTTGACTGACCTATCTGACTGTTTTTTTGACATTCCTTTAGCGCAGTTAGATGCGGCTTATAACACGGGGCGGCTTATAGGTGGACAAAGTTTTGAAATATGCCGTTCATTGAAGGCGCGGCTTATAACCCAGGGCGCCTTGTGGTGCGGAAAATACGGTATACTCCAGTGCGACTTATATATGAATTGAAGTGAATTATATAGGCTGCATGTGTCCTTTGCCATTTTTAAAGAAAGCCTGTTTTCCTTTCAGATGACTGTAAAAGCAGAAATGAATATATATCTATCTCAGATTATATCTTCTAACTGTAACAACCCCAGAGTTCTGTTTAAAACTATTAACACTGTCATTGATGCTCCCAAATCTGCTGGTTTTGATGCTTCTTTTGAATTCTGTGAAAATTGTCTCCATTTTTTCACTGACAAAATTGTGTCAACTAGAGCCAGTCTATCTCAGCCTTCATATGACCCTTCTGTTCCCCTGCATTTCTCTTCTGTTTTCCATCAGTTTGAGCCGGTGTCCTTTTCTTTTTTAAGTGACACAGTTAGTCATATGAAGCCCTCTGGTTCTCCTGCAGATGCCCTCCCACCTCGCCTGTTTAAGGAGGTACTTGCTACTATTGGATCAAGTGTCCTTAACATTATCAATAGTAGCCTCTCTTCTGGAATAGTTCCAGTAGAGTTTAAACATGCAGTGGTACGACCTCTACTTAAAAAACCCAGCCTCGACCCCTCTCTCCTCTCTAACTTCAGACCTATCTCTAATCTTCCATACATTTCCAAAATATTAGAGAAGGTTGTCTACAGTCAGTTGCTGCCCTTCTTAGAGGATAATGGTATCACTGAGCTGTTCCAGTCCGGTTTTAAAGCCCTCCACAGCACAGAGTCAGCGCTTCTAAAAGTTTTTAACGATATCCTTCTGTCCACTGATTCTGGTAAATATGTTGTCCTGGTGCTTTTAGATCTGTCTGCTGCGTTCGACACCGTCGACCACGCCACCTTAATCACTCGTCTTGAGAACTGTGTGGGCATTAAGGGCGCCGCCCTCAACTGGTTCCGGTCGTACCTAACCGACAGGAGTTTTTGTGTAAAAGTAGACAGTTTTATGTCGTCCACAGCTCCTTTACCACATGGGGTCCCCCAGGGTTCAATCCTTGCCCCAATTTTATTTGCGCTTTACCTTCTCCCCCTTGGTTCTATTTTTAGGAAGTACAGTATTGCATTTCATTTTTATGCCGATGATTGCCAGATTTATTTTCCCATGGCACAAAATAACACGGTTCAAAGTCTTATTGACTGCCTGCACGACATCAAAGTCTGGCTTTCAGCTAACTTCCTGAGCCTAAATGAAGACAAAACAGAAGTTATGTTGTTCGGTCCAAGTCGCTCTCCCTCCCCCAACGTTGACCTCGGCACTCTGACCCCGTATCTCAGCGACTCTGTCACAAACCTGGGGGTAAAGTTTGACTCAGATTTTAAATTCGAAAAACAAATCAGCAGCGTCGTTCAAAAAAGCTTTTATCAATTACGCCAAATAGCGAAAGTGAAACCGCTTTTATCAAGACATGATCTTGAGAAATTAATCCACGCTTTTATCTCGACTCGTCTTGATTACTGTAATGCCCTGTATGTTGGCATTAGCCAGGCCTCCCTCGCCCGCCTGCAGCTCGTGCAGAACTCTGCTGCTCGTCTGCTAACACAGACCCGCAGACGTGAGCACATCACCCCTATTTTAGCGTCCCTTCACTGGCTCCCTGTGCGTTACCGAATACATTTTAAACTCCTTTTATTTGTTTTTAAATGTCTAAACAACCTCGCGCCAACCTATCTCTCCGACCTCCTTCAGCCTTACTGCCCCACCCGATCCTTAAGATCAGCCGATCAGCTGCTGTTGACGGTCCCTGACACAAGGCTGAAGCTTAGAGGTGACAGAGCTTTCGCCGTTGCTGCTCCCAAGCTCTGGAACGACCTACCCCTGAGTGTTAGACAAGCCTCCTCTCTTCCTGTTTTTAAATCTCTCTTAAAAACATACTTTTATTCCATGGCTTTTAACACTGAGTGATATCCATCCTGCAATGGCGCCCCATAATACACCTGCTGTGATCCTGTTTTTATGTTTTTATGTTTTTATTAATTCTATTTTAATTATTTATTTTTTATCATGTTCTGTTTGTGTTGTGTTGTGTTTGCTCGGTACTCGTTTTATCTTTTAACCTGCTCATTGTACAGCACTTTGGCTACCCCTGTGGTAAATTTTAAATGTGCTTTATAAATAAAGTTGATTTGATTTGATTTGATATATTTATATAGCGCTTTTTCTCTATTGACTCAAAGCGCTTTACATAGTGAAAGCCAATATCTAAGCAGTGTGGGTAAAGTGTCTTGCCCAAGGACACAACGGCTGTGACTAGGATGGCGGAAGCGGGGATCGACCCTGGAACCCTCAAGTTGCTGGCACGGCCACTCTACCAACCGAGCTATACCATCCCAATATGTTTTTTTCCTTCTTTATTATGCATTTTCGGCCGGTGCGACTTATACTCCGGAGCGAAAAATACGCTATATTTATCTCTCGACAGCTGGTACTGCAATTTAAATTCTGTGCAACAAAATTATCTTTATATATATGACCGTATGAAACGGTAAAGTAATGAATTTTGAGGTACGTGATCGATTTTTTTTTCATTTTTATGGTGTGTCGGAGGCAGATATTTACATATATCCGAATTTAAGTGTTACTTCTTTTTATTTCATAATCATATTACAAAACAGCTAATGTTTTTCTTCCAATTGTGGTCTTTTGGTTGTTTGCAAAACTGTGTGCTTAACCTTGAATGAGGAATGTTAGAGAGAGAGATAATGGATCATTTGTTTTGGCTAGAGAGACATGACTGCCAGGGACTTAAGAGGGGAGAGGGTTTTTCGGGGGGCAGACCATCTTGGCGGCGCGATAGAATGTTCTATGCTGGACTGGTCTCAATGTATATATATATATGCAAAGCTTTGCAAATATATATTTGTCACCGATTCTGTTCATAACTTTTATGGACAGAATTTCTAGGCGCAGTCAAGGCGTTGAGGGGATCCGGTTTGGTGGCTGCATGATTAGGTCTCTGCTTTTTGCGGATGATGTGGTCCTGATGGCTTCATCTGGCCAGGATCTTCAGCTCTCACTGGATCGGTTCGCAGCTGAGTGTGAAGCGACTGGGCTGAGAATCAGCACCTCCAAGTTCGAGTCCATGGTTCTCGCCCGGAAAAGGGTGGAGTGCCATCTCCGGGTTGGGGAGGAGACCCTTCCCCAAGTGGAGGAGTTCAAGTACCTCGGAGTCTTGTTCACGAGTGGGGGAAGAGTGGATGGTGAGATCGACAGGCGGATCGGTGCGGCATCTTCAGTAATGCGGACGCTGTATCGATCCGTTGTGGTGAAGAAGGAGCTGAGCCGGAAGGCAAAGCTCTCAATTTACCGGTCGATCTACGTTCCCATCCTCACCTATGGTCATGAGCTTTGGGTTATGACCGAAAGGACAAGATCACGGGTACAAGCGGCCCAAATGAGTTTCCTCCGCCGGGTGGCGGGGCTCTCCCTTAGAGATAGGGTGAGAAGCTCTGTCATCCGGGGGGAGCTCAAAGTAAAGCCGCTCCTCCTCCACATCGAGAGGAGCCAGATGAGGTGGTTCGGGCATCTGGTCAGGATGCCACCCGAACGCCTCCCTAGGGAGGTGTTTAGGGCACGTCCAACCGGTAGGAGGCCACGGGGAAGACCCAGGACACGTTGGGAAGACTATGTCTCCCGGCTGGCCTGGGAACACCTCGGGATCCCCCGGGAAGAGCTGGACGAAGTGGCTGGGGAGAGGAAAGTCTGGGCTTCCCTGCTTAGGCTGCTGCCCCCGCGACCCGACCTCGGATAAGCGGAAGAAGATGGATGGATGGATGTCTCTGGTGGTTTTTCTACTCAGCTTTAAGTGTCGTAAAGAGCTTGGGAGCGACTTGTGACTTGAATTCCCTGGGAGGAACAACTGGTCCAAAACGCAACAATTTGGGGGCTCGTCCGGGATTGGAACCCGGGACCTCTCGCACCCCAAGCGAGAATCATACCCCTAGACAAGGTAATCGTTCAGCACTTTCAGGCCGGAGGGCGCTTTCAGATCACCGAAACCAATGCTGACGAAGTGCTGCTCTTTGGGGAAGAAGAAGGCAGTATCAAGAATCATGAAAACTCATGTTATGGACTACTGAAAATGTGCTATTTTGACAACCCTAGTAGTGATTGTGATAGAGGAGCATGTTTTTATTCTGCAATCATTTTTGGCACATTGAACAGAAAATAAAGAAGCGTGTGTGTGTGTGTGTGTGTGTGTGTGTGTGTGTGTGTGTGTGTGTTTAGCACGTGCCAGCTGCAAACGACCCCCCAGTCCCTCCCAATGTCACAGATACCCCAGCATTAATAGCATAAACTGCATAATTTGTGGGCTCTCTGCATCATCTTCAGACGACCCCAGACATGAGGCATGGGCGGGGAGTCAGTTGGGGGTTCTGATCCCTGACCTCTTCCCCCCCAGCCACCCTTTAAACCCCCGTCCCCTGGGGGGGGGATATGCGACCGCGTCTCCTAACGGTTTTCCCATCTGCACAGGCAAAAACCCATGCACTACCTAAAGTCCTACTCAACCCCCCTCCCCCAAACATGGCCCGGACGCGTGTCACTGTCACCACCACCAGCAGCCGTGGGGACCGGGTGAACAAGCTGAGGTCAACCCGGAATTAGGGATTGAAGAGGAGGGTGGCTTTTTTGCCTCCAGAAGGCTTTGTCACGACCAACAGAACTCCAAATGTTCCTTGCTATTACTTAACCCCGAAACCTGCTCGCTGTTGATCTTTTTAGGCCCCTTTAGGTTATCCAGGGTAAATCCCACCTAACCATATCAGTGTCCACACACACACAATGGTCGTTTAAGACCCCCTCTGCGTCAGCCGGCGCAACGCGACCTAGTACGCATGCGCAAGTCAGTCACCTCCAGTGTTGCTTTGTGTGCAAGTTCTTAAATGTAACTTATCTGAACAATATCCAGTGTTGTTCTGTTTCAATGAACTGGAATCCTATTGTAGTGACTCACACCTGAGACATCATAAATTAATCAAATCTTTATTAGACACATAAACAATGTGATAAAGAACATTTGACATCAATCAATCTAGGGATCTAGATATCTGGTCAGGACACTCCACACTCTTTTGCCTTCACCTTCATTGTCCATTCCTTTTTGGTGACTTTATAGACGCTGGACCTAGACGTTGAGTCCGCGACATACATGACGGACAATAGAGATGCACGGATAGGCAATTATTTCATCCGCAACCGCATCAGAAAGTCGTCAACCATCCGCCATCCACCCGATGTAACATTTGATCAGAACCGCACCCGCCCGTTGTTATATATCTAATATAGACGATGCAAGGCATTAGTGAGGTTATAAAGCTTTTGCCTGTTAAAGAAAGGAGACTGATCCAATGCAGCACAGACATTCGCGTGCCACGCTGTCACGACCCAGACGCACACCAGTGCGCAATCATATGGGAGCCGCGCTGAGCGCACCTCCAAGCGCGTCTCGCTGCCGGCGACGGCCGGGTATGGGCCCGACGCTCCAGCGCCATCCATTTTCAGGGCTAGTTGATTCGGCAGGTGGGTTGTTACACACTCCTTAGTGGGTTCCAACTTCCATGGCCACCGTCCTGCTGTCTATATCAACCAGGGTGAGCCCCACCCCTTTCGTGAGCGCACTGCGCGCGGAGTGACCCCTGTTACGAGCCCCCGGCAACAGGGGTGGCGGGCAGGTAAGCTGCGCGGGCGGAGCGCGCGGCGTGACCCCTGTTACGAGCCCCCGGCCACGGGGGTGGCGGGCAGGTAAGCTGCTTACCTGCTGCGCGTGACGCCGGCCGCGGCGAAGGCGGACGAGGCGGTGGTGACCCTGGACGTGCGTCGGGCCCTTCTCGCGGATCGCCTCAGCTACGGCTCCCGGTGGGGCCTTCTCGGGGGAAGGGGCCTCAGTCCCGGACCCCGGCGAGGCGTCCCTTCTCCGCTCTGTAAAAGTGTCCATCTCTTTTTTTTTTTTCTTCTGTTGTGGCATATGCTGCAGGTGCCTGCTCGTTTTTCGTATGTGGGTAACAACATTTAACTATGTATATATATTTCCCAATTGGTTTAACTTCCACCCGCCTGAATCTATTTAAAATCGAATTTTTTTTTATTTCAACCGCCCGACCCGACCCGCGGATAAAATCTAATTTTTTTTAATTTCATCCGCCCGATCCGCGGTTGTGCCCGCAAACCGCGCATCTCTAACGGACAATAACTGATACGGTCTGCTTTGCCAGTCCAAATGCATTCGCCGTTTTCCGAAGTTAGTCTTCCCTCGACGGCCAGGTAATACAAATCACACACTACCTTTTTTATCACGTCCACGGTAGCCTGCATTCTCGTTTTCTCTCCTTTTAACACATGGACAAAGTTTTTCAGTAAGTAGAATCACAGCTGACCCGGACATTGGAAAGTTCTTTTGCCGTCTGTCAGGTTCTAACACTGATGACATCTATTTAACAAGACAAGAAGCAAAGAATCAAACAGAGACAGAATTCAATTTGGCTCAATTGAGGAGAAACGTGTCGACCTGTAACCTCTTACAGTGTCACCCACGCTCTGCCGAAAGATTGTACAAGTCCTCCTTTATTTGACTTTCTCTGACCACAAGACCGCAGCTGCTTCCAAAGGACAAAGGTCGCAAACAGTTCACAGAAAAGGTCGTAAACAGTTTGCAAAGAGGTTCGTAAAACAGTTAAAAAAGACGTTCGTAAAACAGTTGAAAAAGGAGGTTCAAAAAGAGGTCGTCTGGAAAGTGGGCAGATACTGTCATCTCTCTGCTTTGAAGTCCTTGGGTTAGAACAATATCTTTCTGTTGATTACCGTACATGAAAGAAAACAGAAAACCCCTTCATGTTGCTTTCCCCCTTACACAGTGGAGTTTTACAAGCCTTCTTCTTTGTAGGTTTCAAAGACAGCTCTTGTCTTCTCACCGGGCACTCAAATGTAACACAAAGTTTTTGTGATAACTTAGAAACAATTATTCTAACACCATCTGAGAAGTGTTGTATCCCAAATAGCTGCAATGGCTTTCTCTTTAGGTATTCATGTGTGATTTCCACAAGCGTCTGTAGGAGGAGGAGAAACACGGGCATGTCCGGATGACTCGCTTCCATATTTCCAGTGGTTCGCTCCGAGTTACGAAACCACTTTATTTTGAAGCTGGCTGTGGCGCGTTCTTGTAAACGATCAATGAGTCCATACAAAGCTAAGAGCCGGAGAGTCAAGAAATACACGGCGCACTTACCCGTGTAAGAATTTGTTCGAGGAGAGGAACCTTAAACGCTGGTTTAGTGTGGCTGAAACGGGGCTTAGGCTAAATAATGATTTGTTTAAGGGGTTATGCGACTTAGTGTAGACATAGCCTTAGACACTACCATACTTGCCAACCCTCCCGGATTTTCCGGGAGACTCCCGAAATTCAGCGCCTCTCCCGAAAACCTCCCGGGACAAATTTTCTTCCGAAAATCTCGCGAAATTCAGGCGGAGCTGGAGGCCACGCCCCCTCCAGCTCCATGCGGACCTGAGTGACGTGTTGACAGCCTGTTCTCACGTCCGCTTTCCCACCATATAAACAGCTAATGATGGAGGGCGAGTTCTTGGTTTCTTATGTGGGTTTATTGTTAGGCAGTTTCATTAACGTCCTCCCAGCGCAGTAACAACACACAACAACAGCAGTCAAGTTTTCGTCCCCCGTAAAGCAGTTGGTCTGCCGTAAACAGCAATGTTGTGACACTTTTAAACAGGACAATACTGCCATCTACTGTACATGCATATGTGACCCACCCATAATGTGTCACATTTTTGTGTTGATTTATTTATTTTATTTTGTGGTTTGAATTCGTTTTTGGAGCTGTCATTACAGATTTATCAATATTCATATTGGTCAGTAGGGGGCAGTAGGGCGTTTCTTCCCAATTGAATGCTATCACCTGCAGACCGGAAGTGTCTTGTCATTCTGATGAGAGCGACCAGTCTGTGAGCAATTGAAACGTCCTGCTTTTTCCTCCTCTATAACAGGTTAGTTTTGGTGAATCAACTCACTGAATAATATCCATGTGATCTTTATAAGTTTAAGTACACATTCTGATGGTGGAGCCTAACTCTAAAGTGTTTGTGAGTTGTAGTTTGTATTTGTGAATGAATCCAGTGCACAGCTGCAGTAATCAATACAAAAAGGCGACGTGAGTGCGCAATGTTTATATAGGAACTTCTGATCCTAAATTCAGACTCCCAAATTAGAGCTCCCGTTTTCTTATTGATTTTATAATGTATATTTGTATAATGTGTGTGTTCTGAAATAGTGACAGAGAATAGAACAAGGATGGACAATTCAACCCTTAACTCAACAATGAGTAGATGAGTGTTATGTGTGTGTATATGTGTAAATAAATGAACATTGAAATTCAAGTATTTATTTTATTTATTTATATATATATATATATATATATGTATATATATATATATATATATATATATATATATATATATATATATAGCTAGAATTCACTGAAAGTCAAGTATTTCTTATATATATATATCTTAACCACGCCCCCAACCACGCCCCCCGCCCCACCCCCGACCACGCCCGCCACCCCCCACCCCCCCACCTCCCGAAATCGGAGGTCTCAAGGTTGGCAAGTATGGACACTACACCCTGGAAGGGTGTTGGGTGTAGCTGAGATAGATGTTCTTTAATTTCTGGATGGCCTTAAAAAACATAATAGGGAATAGTATATCAAATGTTTTTTCAAAGAATGTCCTTTTTAGTAAGGTTTGTTCTCAGACATGCCTCTTCATTAATAAAAATGAGCTGTGTCTCAGCACCCATTAGATCCACCCTAAGAGGTCTACGGAGGTGAACGCTGCATCTACCCTTGACCCGTAAATGGGTCGCCCTAGCTTTCAGGAGATTTCCTGGTTGTATTACCATCCTTTTAGTCCTTTTATTCACATAATACTCTTCAGAGTTTTCAGGACTGAACAGGGATGCACAAACAATATTGGGATTGTCCGTGTGGCTGCCAATGGCATTCAGCAAAGTATCCTTCAAAGAATAGAAAACAAGGTAGAATTGAGGGGCCATTTGATTTTGGGCTTTGTCGGTTTTTAAATGCAGATTCCTAAGGATTAAGCTCATCATTCGTTTTAAAGCACACCTGTCAGAAACTGTATTTGTTAAGTACGTTATTTAAGAAATGCCCCGAAAGAAGGCAGAGGGGTAGAGAAAGTTTCGGGATCACAGATCAGAGGCTTTTGTAATGCAGCCAAAACTTGCCACGGTTCAAGTGGGAAGTGGTCATAAGGTTTAGGGGTGTACAGTGGGGCAAAAAAGTATTTAGTCAGCCACCAATTGTGCAAGTTGTCCCACTTAAAATGATGACAGAGGTCTGTAATTTTCATCATAGGTACACTTCAACTGTGAGAGACAGAATGTGAAAAAAAAATCCAGGAATTCACATTGTAGGATTTTTTAAGAATTTATTTGTAAATTATGGTGGAAAATAGGTATTTGGTCAATAACAAAAATTCAACTCAATACTTTGTAATATAACCTTTGTTGGCAATAACAGAGGTCAAACGATTACCGTATTTTCCGCACCATAAGGCGCCCTGGGTTATAAGCCGCGTCTTCAATGAACGGCATATTTCAAAACTTTGTCCACCTATAAGCCGCCCCGTGTTATAAGCCGCATCTAACTGCGCTAAAGGAATGTCAAAAAAACAGTCAGATAGGTCAGTCAAACTTTAATAATATATTAAAAACCAGCGTGATGTGGGCGCGCATGGAGTCGTATATCAACATGGACGGAGCTGCGTGAAAAAAGCCACCCGGCCTCTTCGCGTAAACTTCCCTTAACCACTCGCTCATCTTTTCTTCATCCATCCATCCCTTCGAGTTAGCTTTTATGATGACGCCGGCTGGAAAGGTCTCTTTTGGCAAGGTCTTCCTTTTGAATATCACCATGGGTGGAAGTTTCTGGCCATTAGCATGGCAAGCTAGAACCACAGTGAAGGATGACTTCTCATTCCCTGTGGTGCGAATATTCACCGTACGTGCTCCCGTTGTATCCACAGTGCGGTTCACAGGAATATCAAAAGTCAGTGGAACCTCGTCCATGTTGATAATGTTCTCTGGCCGGATCTTTTTTTCAGCTATCTTGTTTTTACAATATGCACGGAAAGTAGCCAGCTTTTCTTGAAAGTCTTTAGGCAGTTGCTGTGAAATAGTAATCCGTGTGCGGATGGAGAGATTGCGTCTTTTCATGAACCGGATCCCTGTCGCTTAGTAGGAGCCATTTTGTGGTCTTTACAGATGTAAACACACAAAGGAAATGAAACGTAATATCCGCGCGCTTCTTCTTCTTCTACGCGGGCGGGTGGTTGCTTACAGTAGAAGAAGAAGCGCTTCCTCTTCTATGGGGGCGGGTGCTTACCTTGGCGGTTGCTTGCGTAGAAGAAGAAGCACTTCCTCTTCTACGGGGAAAAAAGATGGCGGCTGTTTACCGTAGTTGCGAGACCGAAACTTTATGAAAATGAATCTTAATATTAATCCATATATAAAGCGCACCGGGTTATAAGGCGCACTGTCAGCTTTTGAGAAAATTTGTGGTTTTTAGGTGCGCCTTATAGTGCGGGAAATACGGTACTATAGGTCTTTACCAGGTTTGCACACACAGTAGCTGGTATTTTGGCCCATTCCTCCATGCAGATCTTCTCGAGAGCAGTGATGTCTCACCGTTCTCATGATCATTTTGACCCCACGGGATGAGATCTTGCGTGGAGGCCAAGATCGAGGGAGATTATCAGTGGTCTTGTATGTCTTCCATTTTCTGATAATTGCTCCCACAGTTGATTTTTTTCACACCAAGCTGCTTGCCTATTGTAGATTCACTCTTCACAGTCTGGTGCAGGTCTACAATTCTTTTCCTGGTGTCCTTCGACAGCTCTTTGGTCTTGGCCATAGTGGAGTTTGGAGTCTGACAGTTTGAGACGGTGGACAGGTGTCTTTTATACAGATAACGAGTTCAAACAGGTGCCATTAATACAGGTAACGAGTGGAGGACAGAAGAGCTTCTTAAAGAAGAAGTTACAGGTCTGTGAGAGCCAGAGATCTTCCTTGTTTGAAGTGACCAAATACTTATTTTCCACCATAATTTTCAAATAAATTATTTAAAATTCCTACAATGTGAATTCCTGGATTTTTTTTTAACATTCTGTCTCTCACAGTTGAAGTGTACCTATGATGAAAATTACAGACCTCTGTCATCATTTTAAGTGGGAGAACTTGCACAATCGGTGGCTGACTAAATACTTTTTTGCCCCACTGTATATAAGGTCTATCGGTACAATGAGGTGGCGAGGATTAGAAGTGGATTCACCCAAGTCCAAACTGCCCCCGCTGGTCCCCCGCCATGCCCTTCATCTCTGGGGTTCCGCTGCCAGGGGGACTTTTGTTGGGTTAACTAACGGCCCTTCTCACAAGCTCGCCAATCCCTTTTTAATGATGCGAGGCAAAATTCCATCGGCCCTGATCTGCACAATGCCTGTAAAGAGCTGCCATTGTCCCTCGCACCGTGTGCACCTTTTTAAACCGTGCAGCCAGGCGAGAGGAGCGATTGGCGTTTGAAGTCCACTTGAAGTGTTTAAGGCCGGTACCAAAAAGTATAATGCTGACATGTGCATTAGCTACACGGCTGCCACATAATGTTAAGGCTTCTACTATAGCGGTGGGTTTGATTGCCATCGTGGCCACCCATGCTCCAAAAACTGCTTGTTTACATTCAGCATTTCCAGTGATTAAACTTCTTTTCACACTCGAATGACGTATTCAGTCCCACCTATGCACTGGCTGGTCTCTAAGTCACTTATAAGCTTTTCCATCTGCAGAACACAGACGGGGTCCCTGTGCGGTGGAGCCACTGGCTGGCACCGCAGCCGGGACGCCCGCCAGATGGGCCACCCTGCGAGTAAGGGAGAGTCCAAGCGGGCTGATCTGGTTACCGGTGTCTGGTGCCATGCATTCCACATGCATTATCAGGGGAGTCAACACAGATCACAGATGACCGTCATTGGGTGGTCACCATGCATGTGAAATCTTAGACTTAGACTTCCTTTTTATTGTCATTCCAATTTGAACTTTACAGTACAGATAAGAACGGAATGTTGTTGCATTAGCTCATGGTAGTGCAGGATAAAAGAGCAATAAGGTGCATATATAAATAAATAAATAGATTACTGTACAGATAAATATATTGCACTTTTGCATATGCATCCACGTTTATGGATCCATCCATCATCCATCCATCCATCTTCTTCCGCTTATCCGAGGTGGGTCACGGGGGCAGCAGCCTAAGCAGGGAAGCCCAGACTTCCCTCTCCCCAGCCACTTCGTCCAGCTCCTCCTGGGGGATCCCGAGGCGTTCCCAGGACAGCCGGGAGACATAGTCTTCCCAACGTGTCCTGGGTCTTCCCCGTGGCCTCCTACCGGTCGGACGTGCCCTAAACACCTCCCTGGGGAGGCGTTCGGGTGGCATCCTGACCAGATGCTCGAACCACCTCATCTGGCTCCTCTCCATGTGGAGGAGCAGCGGCTTTACTTTGAGTTCCTCCCGGATGACAGAGCTTCTCACCCTATCTGTGGGCGGCATGGCGTAGTGGGTAGAGCAACCGTGCCAGAAACCTGAGGGTTGCAGGTTCGCTCCCCGCCTCTTACCATCCAAAAATCGCTGCCGTTGTGTCCTTGGGCGGGACACTTCACCCTTTTCCCCCGGTGCCACTCACACCGGTGAATTGAATGATGAATGATAGGTGGTGGTCGGAGGGGCCGTTGGCGCAAAATTGCAGCCACGCTTCCGTCAGTCTACCCCAGGGCAGCTGTGGCTATGAAAGTAGCTTACCACCACCAGGTGTGAATGATTGATGGGTTCTACATGTAAAGCGACTTTGGGTACTTAGAAAAGCGCTATATAAATCCCAGTTATTATTATTATTATTATTATCTCTAAGGGAGAAACCCGCCACCCGGCGGAGGAAACTCATTTGGGCCGCTTGTACCCGTGATATTGTCCTTTCGGTCATAACCCTGGAGGTTCTGCTACGGAGGCTGCGAAAACCTCTTTCTAGAGTCCAGCAGTGAAAACAGTCCTTGGTGGGGGTGGGAGGAGTCTCTGCAGATTTTCTGAGCCCTGGTCAGGCAGCAGCTTTTTGCAATCTCCTGGATAGGAGGAAGAGGAGTCCTGATGATCTTTTCCGCCGTCCTCACCACTCTCTGGAGAGACTTCCAGTCTGAGGCATTGCAGGCTCCAGTCCAGACAGAGATGCTGTTGATTGAGGTGGGAGGAGTCTCTGCAGATTTTCTGAGCCCTGGTCAGGCAGCGGCTTTTTGCGATCTCCTGGATAGGAGGAAGAGGAGTCCTGATGATCTTTTCCGCCGTCCTCACCACTCTCTGGAGAGACTTCCAGTCGCATTGCAGGCTCCAGTCCAGACAGAGATGCTGTTGGTGGAGGTGGGAGGAGTCTCTGCAGATTTTCTGAGCCCTGGTCAGGCAGCGGCTTTTTGCGATCTCCTGGACAGGAGGAAGAGGAGTCCTGATGATCTTTTCCGCCATCTTCACCACTCTCTGGAGAGACATCCAGTCGCATTGCAGGCTCCAGTCCAGACAGAGATGCTGTTGGTGGAGGTGGGAGAAGTCTCTGCAGATTTTCTGAGCTCTGGTCAGGCAGCGGCTTTTTGCGATCTCCTGGATAGGAGGAAGAGGAGTCCTGATGATCTTTTCCACCGTCCTCACCACTCTCTGGAGAGACTTCCAGTCTGAGGCATTGCAGGCTCCAGTCCAGACAGAGATGCTGTTGGTCAGCAGGCTCTGTAGAATGTGCTGAGAATGGGCTTTTTTCATCCGATGCAAAAAGTGCATGCGCTGCTGAGCTCTTTTTACAAGAGCTCCGGTGTGTAGGGACCAGGTCATATTGTCAGTTATCTGCACCTCCAGGAACTTGGTGCTGCTTACTAAATCTGGTTATATTATATTGAATTATTCGATCATGTTTTTGATTTGCAGAAGCCACGGCTAACATACTATGAGGTCTTGACCCTGAAAATGATTATTTTAAAGTTAACAAACCTATCTGTTTGTCAGATAGGTTCAACACTGGCAGAAGTTGGCGCACTGCTGAATGTGAAACCGGACTCCCACGTCATTGTGAGTCGTCCAAAAATCAAAGGTCCGACAGCAGCGCTACATTCCCGTTAAAGTGGTCCGTAGGGGTTAGGAGAATGTAGATGTCCATATGAGCCGCAATCTGCTCGTACCTCGTGTGCAATCACCTTCTCTCTCTGTGTGTTAGCCAGCTGAGATCAGAGAAACATCATCAATAACTGAAGAAGAAAAACATGCCTGCTGAGCTACTCCTTTTGATCACCAAATGTTGTTTACCTGACTGTCTAGGGAAGTCATTCAAACCCCACAAAACCGTGGCATCGTCGTGTATTGGATATGACAGGCTCCTGATTGACTTTGCTCCCCAGGAATAGAAACCGGCCGGGTTTTTTGTCCTGGCACTGACAGCTCAGAGATGAATGAGAGCTCTCGGGGGTCAAGGTCACGTTTTGGGCCAATTTAGGCTATGAGGCTCATCTCATTGTCAGCGTTGTCTTTGTTTGAAATGTCAACTGGAGCTTGGACTAGCACTAGGACTAAGTGCATAGAGGTGCTCTTATATATACCGTATTTTCCGCACTATAAGGCGCACCTAAAAACCACAATTTTTCTCAAAAGCTGACAGTGCGCCTTATAACCCGGTGCGCTTTATTACGATTCATTTTCATAAAGTTTCGGTCTCGCAACTTCGGTAAACAGCCGCCATCTTTTTTCCCGGTAGAACAGGAAGCGCTTCTTCTTCTACGCAAGCAACCGCCAAGGAAAGCACCCGCCCCCATAGAACAGGAAGCGCTTCACCCGCCCCCATAGAACAGGAAGCGCTTCACCCGCCCCCGGAAGAAGAAGAAAAAACGCGCGGATATCACCGTACGTTTCATTTCCTGTTTACATCTGTAAAGACCACAAAATGGCTCCTACTACGCGACAAGGATCCGGTTCATAAAAAGACGCAATCTCTCCATCCGCACACGGATTTCTACCGTATTTCACAGCAACTGATATTCCTGTGAACTGCACTGTGGAACGGGAGCACGTACGGTGAATATTCGCACCACAGGGAATGAGAAGTCATCCTTCACTGTGGTTCTAGCTTGCCATGCTAACTTCCACCCATGGTGATATTCAAAAGGAAGACCTTGCCAAAAGAGACCTTTCCAGCCGGCGTCATCATAAAAGCTAACTCGAAGGGATGGATGGATGAAGAAAAGATGAGCGAGTGGTTAAGGGAAGTTTACGCGAAGAGGCCGGGTGGCTTTTTTCACACAGCTCCGAAGGCGAACACACCTTCACTAAGACGGGCAGATAGCGCCGGTCGACATACGCCAACATCTGCCAGTGGATCGTAAATGCCTGGGCAGATATTTCGGTCACAACTGTGGTCCGAGCTTTCCGGAAGGCAGGATTCACAGAACTGCTGCACAACAACAGCGACACTGAATCCGATGACTTCGACGAGGCGGAGCCGGCCATTTTTGGATCCCACGCTTGCGCAACTTTTCAATTCGGACACCGAAGACGAAGAATTCGAAGGATTTACGAATGAAGAATAACTTCAGAAGGTGAGCGCTATGTTTATTTTGTGTGTTGTGACATTAACGTTCGAGCAACATTATGTTGCTATTTATTGCTCTACACCATTTTGAATTTTACTATGTTTGTGATTGCACATTTGCGTACATTTTGGGACAGAGTTGTTAGAACGCTGGTTTTCAATATATTATTAAAGTTTGACTGAACTATCTGACTGTTTTTTTGACATTCACTTTAGCGCAGCGTTTTTTTGACATTCACTTTAGCGCAGCGTAGGCGCGGCTTTTAGTCCGGGGCGGCTTATTGGTGGACAAAATTATGAAATATGTAATTCATAGAAGGTGCGGCTAATAATCCGGTGCGCCTTATAGTGCGGAAAATACGGTAATAGGATATACAGCAGGGGTGTCACACTCACTTTTAGGGATCCACTGCACCGATCCCCACATCTGTGGTCCCTTCCAAGGTTTGAGTTTTTCCTTGCCCTGATGTGGGATCTGAGCCGAGGATGTCGTTGTGGCTTGTGCAGCCCTTTGAGACACTTGTGATTAAGAGCTATATAAGTCAATGAGAAACCTTGGAGGGTCCAGTCCATAGTGGATCTAACATAGTAGTGTGAGAGTCCAGTCCATAGTGGATCTAACATAATAGTGTGAGAGTCCAGTCCATAGTGGATCTAACATAATAGTGTGAGAGTCCAGTCCATAGTGGATCTAACATAATAGTGTGAGAGTCCAGTCCATAGTGGATCTAACATAATAGTGAGAGTCTAGTCCATAGTGGATCTAACATAATAGTGAGAGTCCAGTCCATAGTGGATCTAACATAATAGTGTGAGTCCAGTACATAGTGGATCTAACATAATAGTGTGAGAGTCCAGTCCATAGTGGATCTAACATAATAGTGTGAGAGTCCAGTCCATAGTGGATCTAACATAATAGTGTGAGAGTCCAGTCCATAGTGGATCTAACATAATAATGTGAGAGTCCAGTCCATAGTGGATCTAACATAATAGTGAGAGTCCAGTCCATAGTGGATCTAACATAATAGTGTGAGAGTCCAGTCCATAGTGGATCTAACATAATAGTGTGAGAGTCCAGTCCATAGTGGATCTAACATAATAGTGAGAGTCCAGTCCATAGTGGATCTAACATAATAGTGAGAGTCCAGTCCATAGTGGATCTAACATAATAGTGAGAGTCCAGTCCATAGTGGATCTAACATAATAGTGAGAGTCCAGTCCATAGTGGATCTAACATAATAGTGAGAGTCCAGTCCAGAGTGGATCTAACATAATAGTGTGAGAGTCCAGTCCATAGTGGATATAACATAATAGTGTGAGAGTCCAGTCCGTAGTGGATCTAACATAATAGTGAGAGTCCAGTCCATAGTGGATCTAACATAATAGTGAGAGTCCAGTCCATAGTGGATCTAACATAATAGTGTGAGAGTCCAGTCCATAGTGGATCTAACATAATAGTGAGAGTCCAGTCCATAGTGGATCTAACATAATAGTGAGAGTCCAGTCCATAGTGGATCTAACATAATAGTGAGAGTCCAGTCCATAGTGGATCTAACATAATAGTGAGAGTCCAGTCCATAGTGGATCTTACATAATAGTGAGAGTCCAGTCCATAGTGGATCTAACATAATAGTGTGAGAGTCCAGTCCATAGTGGATCTAACATAATAGTGTGAGAGTCCAGTCCATAGTGGATCTAACATAATAGTGAGAGTCCAGTCCATAGTGGATCTAACATAATAGTGTGAGAGTCCAGTCCATAGTGGATCTAACATAATAGTGAGAGTCCAGTCCATAGTGGATCTAACATAATAGTGAGAGTCCAGTCCATAGTGGATCTAACATAATAGTGAGAGTCCAGTCCATAGTGGATCTAACATAATAGTGTGAGAGTCCAGTCCATAGTGGATCTAACATAATAGTGTGAGAGTCCAGTCCATAGTGGATCTAATATAATAGTGTGAGAGTCCAGTTCATAGTGGATCTAACATAATAATGTGAGAGTCCAGTCCATAGTGAATCTAACATAAAATTCTGAGAGTCCAGTCCATAGTGGATCTAACATAATAGTGTGATAGTTCAGTCCATAGTGGATCTAACATAATAGTGTGAGAGTCCAGTCCATAGTGGATCTAACATAATAGCGTGAGAGTCCAGTCCATAGTGGATCTAACATGATAGTGTGAGAGTCCAGTCCATAGTGGATCTAACATAATAGTGAGAGTCCAGTCCATAGTGGATCTAACATAATAGAGTGAGAGTCCAGTCCATAGTGGATCTAACATAATAGTGTGAGAGTCCAGTCCATAGTGGATCTAGCATAATAGTGTGAGAGTCCAGTCCATAGTGGATCTAACATAATAGTGAGAGTCCAGTCCATAGTGGATCTAACATAATAGTGAGAGTCCAGTCCATAGTGGATCTAACATAATAGTGTGAGAGTCCAGTCCATAGTGGATCTAACATAATAGTGTGAGAGTCCAGTCCATAGTGGAGCTAGCATAATAGTGTGAGAGTCCAGTCCATAGTGGATCTAACATAATAGTGAGAGTCTAGTCCATAGTGGATCTAACATAATAGTGAGAGAGTCCAGTCCATAGTGGATCTAACATAATAGTGTGAGAGTCCAGTCCATAGTGGATCTAACATAATAGTGAGAGTCCAGTCCATAGTGGATCTAACATAATAGTGAGAGTCCAGTCCATAGTGGATCTAACATAATAGTGAGAGTCTAGTTCATATTGGATCTAACATAATAGTGAGAGAGTCCAGTCCATAGTGGATCTAACATAATAGTGAGAGAGTCCAGTCCATAGTGGATCTAACATAATAGTGAGAGTCCAGTCCATAGTGGATCTAACATAATAGTGTGAGAGTCCAGTCTATAGTGGATCTAACATAATAATGTGAGAGTCCAGTCCATAGTGGATCTAGCATAATAGTGTGAGAGTCCAGTCCATAGTGGATCTAATATAATAGTGTGAGAGTCCAGTCCATAGTGGATCTAACATAATAGTGAGAGTCCAGTCCATAGTGGATCTAACATAATAGTGTGAGAGTCCAGTCCATAGTGGATCTAACATAATAGTGTGAGAGTCCAGTCCATAGTGGATCTAGCATAATAGTGTGAGAGTCCAGTCCATAGTGGATCTAACATAATAGTGTGAGAGTCCAGTCCATAGTGGATCTAACATAATAGTGTGAGAGTCCAGTCCATAGTGGATCTAACATAATAGTGTGAGAGTCCAGTCCATAGTGGATCTAACATAATAGTGAGAGTCCAGTCCATAGTGGATCTAACATAATAGTGTGAGAGTCCAGTCTATAGTGGATCTAACATAATAATGTGAGAGTCCAGTCCATAGTGGATCTAGCATAATAGTGTGAGAGTCCAGTCCATAGTGGATCTAACATAATAGTGTGAGAGTTCAGTCCATAGTGGATCTAACATAATAGTGTGAGAGTCCAGTCCATAGTGGATCTAACATAATAGTGTGAGAGTCCAGTCCATAGTGGATCTAACATAATAGTGTGAGAGTCCAGTCTATAGTGGATCTAACATAATAATGTGAGAGTCCAGTCCATAGTGGATCTAGCATAATAGTGTGAGAGTCCAGTCCATAGTGGATCTAACATAATATTGTGAGAGTCCAGTCCATAGTGGATCTAACATAATAGTGTGAGAGTCCAGTCCATAGTGGATCTAACATAATAGTGTGAGAGTCCAGTCCATAGTGGAGCTAGCATAATAGTGTGAGAGTCCAGTCCATAGTGGATCTAGCATAATAGTGTGAGAGTCCAGTTCATAGTGGATCTAACATAATAATGTGAGAGTCCAGTCCATAGTGGATCTAACATAATAGTGTGAGAGTCCAGTCCATAGTGGAGCTAGCATAATAGTGTGAGAGTCCAGTCCATAGTGGATCTAGCATAATAGTGTGAGAGTCCAGTTCATAGTGGATCTAACATAATAATGTGAGAGTCCAGTCCATAGTGGATCTAACATAATAGTGTGAGAGTCCAGTCCATAGTGGATCTAACATAATAGTGAGAGTCCAGTCCATAGTGGATCTAACATAATAGTGTGAGAGTCCAGTCCATAGTAGATCTAACATAATAGTGAGAGTTCAGTCCATAGTGGATCTAACATAATAGCGTGAGAGTCCAGTCCATAGTGGATCTAGCATAATAGTGTGAGAGTCCAGTCCATAGTGGATCTAACATAATAGTGAGAGTCCAGTCCATAGTGGATCTAACATAATAGTGAGAGTCCAGTCCATAGTGGATCTAACATAATAGTGAGAGTCCAGTCCATAGTGGATCTAACATAATAGTGAGAGTCCAGTCCATAGTGGATCTAGCATAATAGTGTGAGAGTCCAGTCCATAGTGGATCTAACATAATATTGTGAGAGTCCAGTCCATAGTGGATCTAACATAATAGTGTGAGAGTCCAGTCCATAGTGGATCTAACATAATAGTGTGAGAGTCCAGTCCATAGTGGAGCTAGCATAATAGTGTGAGAGTCCAGTCCATAGTGGATCTAGCATAATAGTGTGAGAGTCCAGTTCATAGTGGATCTAACATAATAATGTGAGAGTCCAGTCCATAGTGGATCTAACATAATAGTGTGAGAGTCCAGTCCATAGTGGAGCTAGCATAATAGTGTGAGAGTCCAGTCCATAGTGGATCTAGCATAATAGTGTGAGAGTCCAGTTCATAGTGGATCTAACATAATAATGTGAGAGTCCAGTCCATAGTGGATCTAACATAATAGTGTGAGAGTCCAGTCCATAGTGGATCTAACATAATAGTGAGAGTCCAGTCCATAGTGGATCTAACATAATAGTGTGAGAGTCCAGTCCATAGTAGATCTAACATAATAGTGAGAGTTCAGTCCATAGTGGATCTAACATAATAGCGTGAGAGTCCAGTCCATAGTGGATCTAGCATAATAGTGTGAGAGTCCAGTCCATAGTGGATCTAACATAATAGTGAGAGTCCAGTCCATAGTGGATCTAACATAATAGTGAGAGTCCAGTCCATAGTGGATCTAACATAATAGTGAGAGTCCAGTCCATAGTGGATCTAACATAATAGTGAGAGTCCAGTCCATAGTGGATCTAACATAATAGTGATGTTACAGGATGTTATGTAATTTACTAATTTTACTTAACTGGTGTACTAATATGTGGATTATTCTGTACATATGTATCATTATAAGTTTGTAGTAGGGTTGTACGGTATACCGGTACTAGTATAGTATTGCGGTACTAATGAATCAAAAACGGTACTATACACTGTTTGCATCTGTTTACATTCAGGCGCGCTCTAACCACTAGGCCACCTACTCAGTGGCCTAGTGGTTAGAGTGTCCGCCCTGAGATGGGTAGGTTGTGAGTTCAAACCCCGGCCGAGTCATACCAAAGACTATAAAAATGTGACCCATTACCTCTCTGCTTGGCACTGCATCAAGGGTTGGAATTGGGGGTTAAATCACCAAAAATTATTCCCGGGCGCGGCCACTGCTGCTGCTCACTGCTCCCCCCACCTCCCAGGGGGCGGAACAAGGGGATGGGTCAAATGCAGAGGACACATTTCACCACACCTAGTGTGTGTGAGTACTTTAATTTAACTTAACTTTAACTATTGTATCCTCCTACGGTGTGTAGTGAAGCATGTTTTAGCTATTCCTCATCCTCCAGTGATAATGTTACATGTAAGAAACTTACTTTGTCACCATGGAGGCCAGGATTAGTGATTTAGAAGTAGCTAAAACACTGTGGATGGATGTTAGCCGCCAGCTAGGTAGCCCATGTCTTAAAAGCACTCAGCATCAAGGGTTGGAATTGGGGGTTAAATCACCAAAAATTATTCCAGGGGGGTGGAACCAAGGGGATGGGTCAAATGCAGAGGATAATTTCACCACACCTAGTGTGTGTGAGACTATCAGTGGTACTTTAACTCTTTAAAACACCTCTTCCTGAGGGCGTTTCAGTGTTATAACTTCACTTTTTACACCAAAATGCGTCCGTTCTCCCTTTCCTGCCTACACACTGTGTCTGCTTGTAAGTACTCTGTGTGTGTGCACTGCCGAACATGCTCCTCCGCTCCTAAAAACTAGCAATGTCACGATGTGAACCGGTACTTTTCACACAGAGTATAGTACCGTTTTTGATTCAATACGATACTATACTAGTACTGGTGTACTGTACAACCCTAGTACACACTGGTGTACTGTACAACCCTAGTACACACTGGTGTACTGTACAACCCTAGTACACACTGGTGTACTGTACAACCCTAGTACACACTGGTGTAGTGTACAACCCTAGTACACACTGGTGTACTGTACAACCCTAGTACACACTGGTGTACTGTTCAACCCTAGTACACACTGGTGTACTGCACAACCCTAGTACACACTGGTGTACTGTACAACCCTAGTACACAGTGACGTCCACATTCTGTTGAATTCTTTTAGCATTCTTACTAACATTGGAGAACAAAGAGCATCACCTGAAAGGACCTACCAGTACACCGTCGACTTTTTTGCTCCGCTCCCTTTCTTTTCATCCCCTCCTGGCAAACATTCCTCCCCAGCCGACTCTTTTGTTTGCCAGGATCCCCGTTACCATGGCGACCAACCGGGCGCTTTTATGAGCGCCTCATCCCTCATCTAAATATTCCTAGTTATCTATGGTAATGAAATGCACACACCATTATCTGGCTTAATGAAACCCTCTATTGTCTCTGATTAGACGCAGGGAGGCTTTATTTGGCCATGCCGCCTTTCAGCCCGGGTTCACTTTTATGAGCCGCGCCTTATGAAAGAAACTGTGTCCGCTCGCCACGCCACGCCGCTCACGGATGGCGACTAATTGGCCTGCTTGTGATGGCGTTCTGTAGATGTGCACTGCAGAAATACCCCAAGTAAAACAGCAGTCTGACGCGGTACTAACGTGACTAATTAAAAGCAGATCCGATGAGATTTGACAGCGATGTTAAGTGAACTTGAGTTCCCATGTTAGCTTTGCAATTATTGGGAGCGAGTGCACTGCAAAAAGTCAGTGTTCAAAAAACAAGAAAAAAACATACAAAAATGAGGGGGTATTTTACTTGAACTAAGCACAATGATCTGCCAATAGAACAAGAACATTTGGCTTGTCAACTTTCCAAAACAAGTAAAATTAAAGCTGCAAGCAGCATTGGTCGGGCCCGCGTATTTGGCAGGTGTTAGTCCTAAATGTCCCAATACTTTTGTCCAGTGATAGTCATAAGTGTCCCTATACTTTTGTCTACTTTTAGTCTGAAGTGTCCCAAGACTTTTGTCTAGTGTACCTACCTTGTCTGCATTGTGTGGGCACATTGGTGCTTCCTGCTTTTAAGCAGCCATCTTAAAAAAACAGCAGCGCAGCGGGTCTTTGAAGGGTCATAAAATCAAAACCGGAGCAGTTAGAAAAAAAAGCGCTTCTGTCATTGTAATCACAAGGGTTCAATCTCTCTCCTGTGTTAGTTTGAAGGCGAAACGACAAACGCGCTCAGAGGAAGGTGACCGGTTTTTACAAAAAATTTGTTTTGAAGGGGGAATAGCAAACTTCCTGTTGATTTTTGCTGGGGGTTGTCAATTTATGAAATGTAGGTCTAAGCGAGACCTACATAGAGGTTTTTGTTTCATGTCTTTCCGACCTTCCCAGTGGGAGTTACAGGCAGTTTTGTCAGTTTTTTCATCCGAGGAGCAGTTTTTTGTGCGTTTTATTAAAAAATTGCGCTAGAGCACAATTTTGAGATTTGGGGTTAGGTTGTTTTTTTTAGATCGCAATGTTTGCCAGTCCTGATGTGTGCGTTCAGTTTGGTGAGTTTTGAAGCATGTTAAGGGGGTCAAAATACAGCTCAAAGAGGCAAAAGTTACTGTTTTTAGTACTTTTTTGTCTTGAAGGGGGAATTGCCAACTTCCTGTTGATTTTTGCCCAAAGATATACAATTATGAAAACTAGGTCTAAGTCAGACCTACATAGAGGTTTTTGTTTCATGTCTCTCCGACCTTCCTAGTGGGACTTACAGGCAGTCTAGTTTTTTTTTTCCCTAGGGGGCGCTAGAGCGCAATTTTGATTTTTGCGGTTCGGTTTTTTGTGTGGGTCAAATATGGTGAGTTTTGAAGCATGTTAAGTGGGTCAAATTAGTGCTCAAAGAGGCGGCGGAAGAAAAAGAATAAAGAATAAAACCTTACAAATACAATAGGTCCTTATGTCCCATTGCATAAGGAGTCCTTATGCAATGGGCCATGCGGGCCCTAATTAGCTAACTTCAATGAACCCAAAATACCTTAAAATAAGTATATTCTCACTAATAACAAGTGCACTTTTCTTGATAGAAAAAAAAAAAGAGACATTTTTGCTCAATATGTTGAAAAATATTCTTATTAAGTACCATATTTTCCGGAGTATAAGTCGCACCGGCCGAAAATGCATAATAAAGAAGGACAAAAAACACATATAAGTCGCACTGGAGTATAAGTCGCATTTTTGGGGGGAAATTTACTTGATAAAAGCCAACACCAAGAATAGACATTTGAAAGGCAATTTCAAATAAATAAAGAATAGGCCTTTCAGTAGGCCTTTAATAAGGTACGGGGGTCGTAAACAGCCATTGCCTTTGATTACAAAACAGTTCAAAGAAAAGGTCGCCTGGAGGGGAGTCTGGTCCTGCTTCCTCTCCGCTTTGTAGTTCTCGGGTCGAGACAAAATCTTTCTGTGGATTACAATACATCAAAGAAGCAGAACACCTTCATGTTGCTTCCCATCCTACACAGTGGAGTTTTACAAGCCTTCTTCTTGGTAGGATCAAAGACAGCTTTTGTCTTCTCGCCGGGAACTCATGGCAACACAAAGCTTTGTGATAACTTAGATCAGGGGTGCTCATTACGTCGATCGCGAGCTACCGGTCGATCTCGGAGGGTGTGTCAGTCGATCACCAGCCAGGCATTAAAAAGATAGTCCTAAAAATGAGCGATCATAAATCTTCACTATGACGTCACTTTTCGTCACTTGATTGACATTCACGGCACCCGAGGGTCTTCTGAGATGACGCTGGCTGCTGCCAGCTCATTAAAATTACCGACTGGAAGGCGAGAAACACTTTATTTCAACAGACTCTGGCGCCGTACCTGTCGTCAAAACTCCAAAGACCGACTGCACAGTTGCGCTAACAAAGTAAGAGTCTCAGAAAGCTGGCGTGCACAAGCTAGCAAGCTACGGAGTTTGCCGACAATGTATTTCTTGTAAAGTGTATACAAAGGAGTACGGAAGCTGGACAAATAAGATGCCAAAAACCAACCACTTTCATGTGGTATTGGACAGAAAGGAGGACTTTTTTTCTCCTCCATTCGAAAATGCGGACGTTATCAGCACCACTGTCTGATTCCTATCAATGCAAGTCATCAGAATCAGGTAATACACCAACTTATATTCTTGTCTTCATGAAAGAAAGGAATCTATATGTGTTAAACATGCTTGTATTATCTTTAAACACCTTTAACTTATTAACTATATGTGTTAAACATGCTTGTATTATCTTTAAACACCTTTAACTTATTAACAATATTAACTATATGTGTTAAACATGCTTGTATTATCTTTAAACACCTTTAACTTATTAACAATATTAACTATATGTGTTAAACATTCTTGTATTATCATTAAACACCTTTAATTTTTTAACAATATTAACTATGTGTTAAACATGCTTGTGTTATCTTTAAACACCTTTAACTTATTAACAATATTAACTATATGTATTAAACATACTTGTATTATCATTAAACACCTTTAATTTTTTAACAATATTAACTATATGTGTTAAACATGCTTACATTATCTTTAAACACCTTTAACTTGTTAACAATATTAACTATATGTATTAAACATGCTTGTATTATCATTAAACACCTTTAATTTTTTAACAATATTAACTATATGTGTTAAACATGCTTGCATTATCATTAAACACCTTTTACTTGTTAACAATATTAACTATATGTATTAAACATACTTGTATTATCATTAAACACCTTTAATTTTTTAACAATATTAACTATGTGTTAAACATGCTTGTGTTATCTTTAAACACCTTTAATTTTTTAACAATATTAACTATGTGTTAAACATGCTTGCATTATCATTAAACACCTTTAACTTATTAACTATATGTGTTAAACATGCTTGCATTATCTTTAAACACCTTTTACTTGTTAACAATATTAACTATATGTATTAAACATACTTGTATTATCATTAAACACCTTTAATTTTTTAACAATATTAACTATATGTGTTAAACATGCTTGCATTATCTTTAAACACCTTTTACTTGTTAACAATATTAACTATATGTATTAAACATACTTCTATTATCATTAAACACCTTTAATTTTTTAACAATATTAACTATGTGTTGAACATGCTTGCATTATCATTAAACACCTTTAACTTGTTAACAAAAACATATATTTCATAAATAAGTAAAGATAAATGATATATATGAATGAGGTAGATCCCCACGACTTGATCAATTGAAAAGTAGCTCGCCTGCAGAAAAAGTGTGAGCACCCCTGACTTAGATACAATTATTCTAACAAGGTGTCCTTTACCTTTTTCAGGGAGTTTGCAAAAAAAGTCCAGACACAAACAACTCGCATCAAGAAGATCATATATGACATCAGTCTGACAAATCTACATGATGCACTAATTCAGAACATTGTTCTTTTAACAGAATATACGTTAGGATAAAATGTGTTATGTGCTTGGAAACATCCAGAGCAGTTAAACAAATAAATACGCTCATCTGCTAGTTAAAAATAACATGAGCTGTGCCCAGTGATATCTGCACATTTGGCGGTTAAGCCACTTTGCATTTCATGAGGCGGCCCCGTCACTAACAGTTATCTCCACACCCGCCTCCCAGGACTGGTGGAGGTTGAAACCATTCTCCCCTGGCTCTGAATAATGCATGAAATTACGTAATGCAAATGGAAGCTTCATCATTTCCTTCCCGCCCCCACCGTTGCACACGGAGGGGCCAGACGCTACCGCCGTATTAGAAAAAAAAACGGTGGGGGAGTCCCCTGAGCGAGGACAGCTCCCGGAAAAAAAAGAAGGTCTGAGATAAAAAGCCCAAAGGCTGCATCAGAGCCATTGAGTATGAAGTGTGGTTATTGAAGACTTCATTCACGACGGCTATCATACTGTGAAATATTCATCCAGCCTAAAAATAAGAGGAGAGGAGGGTGCCATAACCAGAGAAAAACACATTTACACCAGGCTAAAACAGAGAGGTGATGATGAGGGCTAAAAAAAGGCCTTGTTGTGGCGCACAAAACACGGTTTTGGAGTCTTAAAAGAAATAAATGAAAGAACAGGTTGGAAAGTGAACACTGAAAAAAGATCATTTTGTACGTATTTTTCGGATTATAAGTCGCAGTTTTTTTCATACTTTGGCCAGGGATGTGACTTATACTGTGGAGCAACTTAAGTGTGAAATGATTAACACCATCCATCCATCCATCTTCTTCCGCTTATCCGAGGTCGGGTCGCGGGGGCAGCAGCCTAAGCAGGGAAGCCCAGACTTCCCTCTCCCCAGCCACTTCGTCCAGCTCTTCCCGGGGGATCCCGAGGCGTTCCCCGGCCAGCCGGGAGACATAGTCTTCCCAACGTGTCCTGGGTCTTCCCCGTGGCCTCCTACCGGTCGGACGTGCCCTAAACACCTCCCGAGGGAGGCGTTCGGGGGGCATCCTGACCAGATGCCCGAACCACCTCATCTGGCTCCTCTCCATGTGGAGGAGCAGCGGCTTTACTTTGAGCTCCCCCCGGATGGCAGAGCTTCTCACCCTATCTCTAAGGGAGAGCCCCGCCACCCGGCGGAGGAAACTCATTTCGGCCGCTTGTACCCGTGATCTTGTCCTTTCGATCATGACCCAAAGCTCATGACCATAGGTGAGGATGGGAACGTAGATCGACCGGTAAATTGAGAGCTTTGCCTTCCGGCTCAGCTCCTTCTTCACCACAACGGATCGATACAGCGTCCGCATTACTGAAGACGCCGCACCGATCCGCCTGTCGATCTCACGATCCACTCTTCCCTCACTCGTGAACAAGACTCCGAGGTACTTGAACTCCTCCACTTGGGGCAAGATCTCTTCCCCAACCCGGAGATGGCACTCCACCCTTTTCCGGGCGAGAACCATGGACTCGGACTTGGAGGTGCTGATTCTCATCCCAGTCGCTTCACACTCGGCTGCGAACCGATCCAGTGAGAGCTGAAGATCCTGGCCAGATGAAGCCATCAGGACCACATCATCTGCAAAAAGCCGAGACCTAATCCTGCAGCCACCAAACCGGATACCCTCAACGCCTTGACTGCGCCTAGAAATTCTGTCCATAAAGGTTATGAACAGAATCGGTGACAAAACACAAAACTGTAAAATTACTGTAAAATATCAAATAAGATATTTTTCGGAGTATAAGTCGCATTTTTTGGGGAAATGTATTTGATAGAAGCCAACGGCAAGAATAGACATTTGAAAGGCAATTTAAAATAACGGGACCGACTTTGACGGCACATAAAATCCAAACCGGAGCAGTAATTAAAACTCTTTGGTCAACTTTTAATCAGAAGGGTTCAATCTCTCTCCTGTGCTAGTTTGAAGCCGACACGACAAACGCGCTCAGAGGTGATAATGTTTGAAAAAAGGTGACCGTTTTTTACAAAACTTTTGTTTTGAAGGGGGAATTGCAAACTTCCTGTTGATTTTTGTTGGGGGTTGTCAATATATGAAATGTAAGTCTAAGTGAGACCTTCATAGAGGTTTTTGTTTCCTGTCTCTAAGACATTCCTACTGGAAGTTACAGTTTTGTCTGAGTTTTCTTCCTCGGAGCAGTTGTGTCTGTGTTTTCTTCCTAAGGGGCGCTCGAGCGCAATTTTGAATTTTGGGGTTGGGTTTTTTATTAGATCGCAATTTTTGCCAGTCCTGATGTGTGTGTCCAGTTTGGTGAGTTTTGAAGCATGTTAAGGGGGTCAAATTACAACTCAAAGAGGCAAAAGTGACTGTTTTCATACTATTATGTTAGATCCACTATGGACTGGACTCTCACACTATTACGTTAGATCCACTATGGACTGGACTCTCACACTATTATGTTAGATCCACTATGGACTGGACTCTCACTATTATGTTAGATCCACTATGGACTGGACTCTTACTATTATGTTAGATCCACTCTGGACTGGACTCTCACACTATTATGTTAGATCCACTATGGACTGGACTCTCACTATTATGTTAGATCCACTATGGACTGGACTCTCACACTATTACGTTAGATCCACTATGGACTGGACTCTCACACTATTATGTTAGATCCACTATGGACTGGACTCTCACACTATTATGTTAGATCCACTATGGACTGGACTCTCACACTATTACGTTAGATCCACTATGGACTGGACTCTCACACTATTATGTTAGATCCACTATGGACTGGACTCTCACACTATTATGTTAGATCCACTATGGACTGGACTCTCACACTATTATGTTAGATCCACTATGGACTGGACTCTCACACTATTATGTTAGATCCACTATGGACTGGACTCTCACACTATTATGTTAGATCCACTATGGACTGGACTCTCACACTATTATGTTAGATCCACTATGGACTGGACTCTCACACTATTATGTTAGATCCACTATGGACTGGACTCTCACTATTATGTTAGATCCACTATGGACTGGACTCTCACTATTATGTTAGATCCACTATGGACTGGGACTCTCACACTATTATGTTAGATCCACTATGGACTGGACTCTCACTATTATGTTGGATCCACTATGGACTGGACTCTCACTATTATGTTAGATCCACTATGGACTGGACTCTCACACTATTATGTTAGATCCACTATGGACTGGACTCTCACTATTATGTTAGATCCACTATGGACTGGACTCTCACACTATTATGTTAGATCCACTATGGACTGGACTCTCACACTATTATGTTAGATCCACTATGAACTGGACTCTCACTATTATGTTAGATCCACTATGGACTGGACTCTCACACTATTATGTTAGATCCACTATGGACTGGACTCTCACTATTATGTTAGATCCACTATGGACTGGACTCTCACACTATTATGTTAGATCCACTATGGACTGGACTCTCACTATTATGTTAGATCCACTATGGACTGAACTCTCACACTATTATGTTAGATCCACTATGGACTGGACTCTCACTATTATGTTAGATCCACTTGACGTCCATTGCACCGGTCGCCCCACGGTCCTCTCCAAGGTTTCTCATTGTCATCCCATTGGGTTAAGATTTTCCTTGCCCTTATGTGGGCTCTGTACCGAGGATGTGGTTGTGGCTTGTGCAGCCCTTTGAGACACTTGTGATTTAGGGCTATATAAATAAACATTGATTGATTGATTGATGTGTTTTCTTGGCTTGAAGAAAGTGTTTGGTGTTTAATGTCTCCTCAGCACTGCTAAGTTTCCAGAAGGGTGCTAATTGCCCCCCAAAGATGACAGCACATGAAAGGCTTATGGTTGGTCGGTTGGGGCACTCCAAAAAAAAAAGACGTCTGTCAGGTCTTTGCTACTTCAAAAGCAGATAAAGGATCCTTTTACACAAAGACTCCCCCCCCCCTCTACCTTTTTTGTGCTTAATCTTCAGACTCTGGGCTTTTATTCATGCTTTTGTTCACTTTGTGTCAGCCTTTAACGCCAAGAGGATTAAATTGCTGTAGCGGAAGTCATTGTTTGTGTTTTCTTCCGGCCAGCTAGCGCCTCCATTGTCATCGAGCGGGAGGTTCATCTCCTTCTTGGAGGGAGAGAAGAAGTGCTGGATGAGTGCGCTCACCTCCTTTTGTCTCTTGTTTGTTTTTACTGCACTTTGTTTGGACTTTTGACTATCCTTCACTATGAACACACACGTCTGGTTGTTGGGAGGATGAGAGATTTTAAAGATGATAAATGCTTGAAAGAGGCTGCTATGTAATATGTACAATATACACACTGCAAGTATATATATATAATGTAGTAACAGACACCTTCATAACAATATGTAATATGTACAATATACACACTGCAAGTATATATATAATGTAGTAACAGACACCTTCATAACAATGTGTAATATGTACAATATACACACTGCAAGTATATATATAATGTAGTAACAGACACCTTCATAACAATATGTAATATGTACAATATACACACTGCAAGTGTATATATAATGTAGTAACAGACACCTTCATAACAATATGTAATATGTACAATATACACACTGCAAGTATATATATAATGTAGTAACAGACACCTTCATAACAATATGTAATATGTACAATATACACACTGCAAGTATATATATAATGTAGTAACAGACACCTTCATAACAATATGTAATATGTACAATATACACACTGCAAGTATATATATATGTCATGTCTGTGTGATCATGTTTTTGTTTTGGTCATGTTCGTTTTGGTTTTTGGACTTTTTGTGCACTTTTGTTTCGTCACCATAGCAACCATTAGTTTTCACCTGTCACGTCACGCACCTGTTTCACATTTTGAGTCACACACCTGTTTTCGTTAATCATGTCTATAGTATTTAAGTTCATTGTTTTCAGTTTGTCGTTCTGACGACATCTCCACATTTATGCTCCTGCACACTCTCCACACAGCCTTAAGACCCTTGCTGCTATTTTTTCATGTCCATCGTTCACGTTGCTCCTTTTTGTCCATGCCAAGTAAGTTTTGTTTATTATTGCCACAGTTAGTGTTTTTTGTTGTTCATAGTTTTTGCCTTTGTGCAAGTATTTGGTTTCATAGTTTGTTCTCCGCCATTGTGCGCGCCTTTTGTTTACTTCCGGTTTTTGTAGTTTAAATAAAAATGTACTTACATTCCCGTCTCGCCCAAGCCAACTTTCCGTTGCATCCCGGAAAAGCATACACCCAAGACCAAGTTTTGACAATATATAATGTAGTAACAGACACCTTCATAACTATATGTAATATGTACAATATACACACTGCAAGTATATATATAATGTAGTAACAGACACCTTCATAACTATATGTAATATGTACAATATACACACTGCAAGTATATATATAATGTAGTAACAGACACCTTCATAACAATATGTAATATGTACAATATACACACTGTACGCATATGTATATAATGTAGTAACAGACACCTTCATAACAATATGTAATATGTACAATATACACACTGCAAGTATATATATAATGTAGTAACAGACACCTTCATAACAATATGTAATATGTACAATATACACACTGCAAGTATATATATAATGTAGTAACAGACACCTTCATAACTATATGTAATATGTACAATATACACACTGCAAGTATATATATAATGTAGTAACAGACACCTTCATAACAATATGTAACATGTACAATATACACTCTGCAAGTATATATATAATGTAGTAACAGACACCTTCATAACAATATGTAATATGTACAATATACACACTGCAAGTATATATATAATGTAGTAACACACACCTTCATAACAATATGTAATATGTACAATATACACACTGCAAGTGTGTATATATAATGTAGTAACAGACACCTTCATAACAATGTGTAATATGTACAATATACACACTGAAAGTATATATATAATGTAGTAACAGACACCTTCATAACAATATGTAATATGTACGATATACACACTGCAAGTATATATATATAATGTAGTAGCAGACACCTTCATAACAATATGTACAATATACACACTGCAAGTATATATATAATGTAGTAACACACACCTTCATAGCAATATGTAATATGTACAATATACACACTGCAAGTATATATATAATGTAGTAACAGACACCTTCATAACAATATGTAACATGTACAATATACACTCTGCAAGTATATATATAATGTAGTAACAGACACCTTCATAACAATATGTAATATGTACAATATACACACTGCAAGTATATATATAATGTAGTAACAGACACCTTCATAACAATATGTAATATGTACAATATACACACTGCAAGTATATATATAATGTAGTAACAGACACCTTCATAACAATGTGTAATATGTACAATATACACACTGCAAGTATATATATAATGTAGTAACAGACACCTTCATAACAATATGTAATATGTACGATATACACACTGCAAGTATATATATATATATAATGTAGTAACAGACACCTTCATAACAATATGTAATATGTACAATATACACACTGCAAGTGTATATATAATGTAGTAACAGACACCTTCATAACAATATGTAATATGTACAATATACACACTGCAAGTATATATATATGTCATGTCTGTGTGATCATGTTTTTGTTTTGGTCATGTTCGTTTTGGTTTTTGGACTTTTTGTGCACTTTTGTTTTGTCACCATAGCAACCATTAGTTTTCACCTGTCACGTCACGCACCTGTTTCACATTTTGAGTCACACACCTGTTTTCGTTAATCATGTCTATAGTATTTAAGTTCATTGTTTTCAGTTTGTCGTTCTGACGACATCTCCACATTTATGCTCCTGCACACTCTCCACACAGCCTTAAGACCCTTGCTGCTATTTTTTCATGTCCATCGTTCACGTTGCTCCTTTTTGTCCATGCCAAGTAAGTTTTGTTTATTATTGCCACAGTTAGTGTTTTTTGTTGTTCATAGTTTTTGCCTTTGTGCAAGTATTTGGTTTCACAGTTTGTTCTCCGCCATTGTGCGCGCCTTTTGTTTACTTCCGGTTTTTGTAGTTTAAATAAAAATGTACTTACATTCCCGTCTCGCCCAAGCCAACTTTCCGTTGCATCCCGGAAAAGCATACACCCAAGACCAAGTTTTGACAATATATAATGTAGTAACAGACACCTTCATAACAATATGTAATATGTACAATATACACACTGCAAGTATATATATAATGTAGTAACAGACACCTTCATAACAATGTGTAATATGTAAAATATACACACTGAAAGTATATATATAATGTAGTAACAGACACCTTCATAACAATATGTAATATGTACAATATACACACTGCAAGTATATATATAATGTAGTAACACACACCTTCATAACAATATGTAATATGTACAATATACACACCGCAAGTATATATATAATGTAGTAACAGACACCTTCATAACAATATGTAATATGTACAATATACACACTGCAAGTATATATATAATGTAGTAACAGACACCTTCATAACTATATGTAATATGTACAATATACACACTGCAAGTTTATATATAATGTCTTCCCGCAGTGTTGTATTGACACCAATATTTTGGTACCGGTACTAAAATTATTTCACAAATTTTCGGTACTTTTCTAAATAAAAGGTACCACAAAAAAATTGCATTATTGGCTTTATTTGAACAAAAAATGTTAGGGTACATGAAACATGTTTATTATTGTAATTTAGTCCTTAAATAAAATAGTGAACATACTACACAACTTGTCTAGTACGGTAGCGGTATGGAGACAACTCTAATGGTTAAACGGCCATAGTCGATACACAATGCATGTAACAACCGTGTGACTTAATATTTCACTCCTGAGATTATCTGCAATAAAAGGAAGCAGATTCCTTAAAGTACAGGAAGCTTAGCGTTTGGTAAGGCCTGTGGGGGTGAAGATTTTATTACAAGTGTCTCCTGTCATAAATCACCGCCCAGCCAATGGCGCCCTGATTGATGGCGACATCATTTTGGCTGCTGGGGCTTTTTGGAAAATGAATTACGGCCGGCGGAAGACGTCCCGTGTGGGGAAAAAAGGCTCGGGGTGTCCATCCATGGTGTGGGAAGGAACACGGGTTATTGGATAAGAGGACTTCCAATGCAGCATTTGTCCATGGCCAGGTGGAATACAACCTGAGGGGAGGATAATAATAATAATAATTAAAGCTGCAAGCAGCGTTGGTCGGGCCCGCGTATTTGGCAGGTGCTAGTCCTAAGTGTCCCAATACTTTTGTCCAGTTTTAGTCCTAAGTGTCCCAATACTTTTGTCAAGTTGTAGTCCTAAGTGTCCCAATACTTTTGTCCAGTGTAGGTGTCCCAATACTTTTGTCCAGTTTTATTCCTAAGTGTCCCAATACTTATGTCCAATTTTCGTCCTAAGTGTCCCAATACTTTTGTCAAGTTTTAGTCCCAAGTGTCCCAATACTTTTGTCCAGTGGTAGTCCGAAGTGTCCCAATACTTATGTCAAGTTTTAGTCCTATGTGTCCCAATACGTTTGTCAAGTTTTAGTCCTAAGTGTCCCAATACTTTTGTCAAGTTGTAGTCCTAAGTGTCCCAATACTTTTGTCCAGTGTAGGTGTCCCAATGCTTTTGTCCAGTTTTATTCCTAAGTGTCCCAATACTTATGTCCAGTTTTAGTCCTAAGTGTCCCAATACTTTTGTCAAGTTGTAGTCCTAAGTGTCCCAATACTTTTGTCCAGTGTAGGTGTCCCAATACTTTTGTCCAGTTTTATTCCTAAGTGTCCCAATACGTTTGTCAAGTTTTCGTCCTAAGTGTCCCAATACTTTTGTCAAGTTTTAGTCCCAAGTGTCCCAATACTTTTGTCCAGTGGTAGTCCGAAGTGTCCCAATACTTATGTCAAGTTTTAGTCCTATGTGTCCCAATACTTTTGTCCAGTTTTAGTCCTAAGTGTCCCAATACTTTTGTCAAGTTGTAGTCCTATGTGTCCCAATACGTTTGTCAAGTTTTAGTCCTAAGTGTCCCAATACGTTTGTCAAGTTTTAGTCCTAAGTGTCCCAATACTTTTGTCCAGTTTTAGTCCTAAGTGTCCCAATACTTTTGTCAAGTTGTAGTCCTAAGTGTCCCAATACTTTTGTCCAGTTTTAGTCCTAAGTGTCCCAATACTTTTGTCAAGTTGTAGTCCTAAGTGTCCCAATACTTATGTCCAGTGTAGGTGTCCCAATACTTTTGTCCAGTTTTTTTCCTAAGTGTCCCAATACTTTTGTCCAGTTTTAGTCCTAAGTGTCCCAATACTTTTGTCAAGTTGTAGTCCTAAGTGTCCCAATACTTATGTCCAGTGTAGGTGTCCCAATACTTTTGTCCAGTTTTTTTCCTAAGTGTCCCAATACTTATGTCCAATTTTCGTCCTAAGTGTCCCAATACTTTTGTCAAGTTTTAGTCCCAAGTGTCCCAATACTTTTGTCCAGTGGTAGTCCGAAGTGTCCCAATACTTATGTCAAGTTTTAGTCCTATGTGTCCCAATACTTTTGTCCAGTTTTAGTCCTAAGTGTCCCAATACTTTTGTCAAGTTGTAGTCCTATGTGTCCCAATACGTTTGTCAAGTTTTAGTCCTAAGTGTCCCAATACTTTTGTCCAGCTTTAGTCCTAAGTGTCCCAATACTTTTGTCAAGTTGTAGTCCTAAGTGTCCCAATACTTTTGTCCAGTGTAGGTGTCCCAATACTTTTGTCCAGTTTTATTCCTAAGTGTCCCAATACTTATGTCCAGTTTTAGTCCTAAGTGTCCCAATACTTTTGTCAAGTTGTAGTCCTAAGTGTCCCAATACTTTTGTCCAGTGTAGGTGTCCCAATACTTTTGTCCAGTTTTATTCCTAAGTGTCCCAATACTTATGTCCAATTTTCGTCCTAAGTGTCCCAATACTTTTGTCAAGTTTTAGTCCCAAGTGTCCCAATACTTTTGTCCAGTGGTAGTCCGATGTGTCCCAATACTTATGTCTATGTGTCCCAATACGTTTGTCAAGTTTTAGTCCTAAGTGTCCCAATACTTTTGTTCAGTGGTAGTCCTAAGTGTCCCAATACTTTTGTCCAGTTGGAGTCCTAAGTGTCCCAATACTTTTGTCCAGTTTTAGTCCTAAGTGTCCCAATACTTTTGTCAAGTTTTAGTCCTAAGTGTCCCAATACTTTTGTCCAGTGTAGGTGTCCCAATACTTTTGTCCGGTGAGATTTGGGTTTAGGTTTTTTTTATTAGATTGCAATTTTTGCCAGTCCTGGTGTGTGTGTTCAGTTTGGTGAGTTTTGAAGCATGTTAAGGGGGTCAAATTACAGCTCAAAGAGGCAAAAGTGACTGTTTTTAGTACATTTTTGTCTTAAAGGGGGAATTGCCAACTTCCTGTTGATTTTTGCCCGACAATGTACAATTGTGAAATGTAGGTCTAAGTCAGAAGACCTACATAGAGGTATTTTTTCATGTCTCTCCGACCTTCCTAGTGAGAGTTACAGGCAGTCTAGTTTTTTTTTTTTCCTAGGGGGCGCTAGAGCGCAATTTTGAGTTTTGGGGTTCGTTTTTTTTTTTATTAAAAGGCAATTTTCGCAGGTCCTAAGTGTCCCAATACTTATGTCCAATTTTCGTCCTAAGTGTCCCAATACTTTTGTCAAGTTTTAGTCCCAAGTGTCCCAATACTTTTGTCCAGTGGTAGTCCTAAGTGTCCCAATACTTATGTCCAATTTTCGTCCTAAGTGTCCCAATACTTATGTCAAGTTTTAGTCCTAAGTGTCCCAATACTTTTGTCCAGTTGGAGTCCTAAGTGTCCCAATACTTTTGTCCAGTTTTAGTCCTAAGTGTCCCAATACTTTTGTCAAGTTTTAGTCCTAAGTGTCCCAATACTTTTGTCCAGTGTAGGTGTCCCAATACTTTTGTCCAGTGAGATTTGGGTTTAGGTTTTTTTTTTTATTAGATTGCAATTTTTGCCAGTCCTGATGTGTGTGTCCAGTTTGGTGAGTTTTGAAGCATGTTAAGGGGGTCAAATTACAGCTCAAAGAGGCAAAAGTGACTGTTTTTAGTACATTTTTGTCTTGAAGGGGGAATTGCCAACTTCCTGTTGATTTTTGTTTCCTGTTGATTTTTGTTTTCCTGTTGATTTTTGTTTTCCTGTTGATTTTTGTTGATTTTTGTCTTGAAGGGGGAATTGCCAACTTCCTGTTGATTTTTGCCCGACAATGTACAATTGTGAAATGTAGGTCTAAGTCAGAAGACCTACATAGAGGTATTTTTTTCATGTCTCTCCGACCTTCCTAGTGAGAGTTACAGGCAGTCTTTTTTTTTTTTTTTTTCCTAGGGGGCGCTAGAGCGCAATTTTGAGTTTTGGGGTTCGTTTTTTTTTTTTTTATTAAAAGGTAATTTTCGCAGGTCCTGATGTGTGGGTCAAATATGGTGAGTTTTACAGCTCAAAGAGGCGGCCGGTATAATAATAATAATAAAACCTTACAAATTCAATAGGGTCCTCTGTCCCATTGTAAAAGGACTCCCTTTGGGATTCCTTTTACAATGGGCCATGCGGGCCTTAATAAGAGATTTTATTTGTAAAAAGCACTTTACATTGAGTAAACAATCTCAAAGTGCTACAGTGTATTAATAAAAATAAAAAGATAATACAAAATAAATAAAAATAAAAACTAGAACAGCCAAATAGCAATAACTAGTATGCATATATCTAAAAAAAAGAGTTTTTAAGCCTTTTTTAAAAGCATCCACAGTCTGTGGTGCCCTCAGGTGGTCAGGGAGAAGAGCGTTCCACAGACTGGGAGTGGCGGAGCAGAAAGCGGCTCCACATTAAGGCACAGCAGCATGTTGAGGAAACATGTCCAGGCATGCCCAGCTCCTAACGTCAACAACAACGTGCCTCACAAAGCCTCTCATCTTCCTAACGACGTATTGGCCGTTGGTACATCGATCACGCCGCCGACAAAGGCGTGGAATCGAGTGACGCCGCTGCCATTTGTGCCCGTGCGCGAGATGAAAGCGGAACCTTTTAGGCGCTCGTCTTCACACCGCCCCGTTTGTCAGCCGGGGCCCACAAAGGTGATGTCGCCTCACCCGACCGCAGCCTTTTGTGGGAATGTCAACAAGCCGGGTGCAGGACATATTTCACTCGCATGAAGGCAGAAGAGAGGAGTGTTTAATGGGCCCTTTTCGAGAATTAAATTGAAACTCTTTAATCGGATCATCCGTGCTGGTGAGCGTAGACAAACAAAATTATTCATAGGCATGAGAGATGTCCGATAATGGCTTTTTTGACGATATCCGATATTGTCCAACTCTAGTAGCAATATAAAATATAATATATGTAATATTCACATATTACATACCGTTTCGGTACGGGGGTTCCGGTTCGGTTCGGAGGTGTACGGAACGAATTTCCACACGGACATATTAAGTAGCGTAACGCACGTTGTGTAAACAATGCACACCGAGGCACAACACACGGCATGCTAGCAGCTAACGGGCTAGGATAGACTGACCATACGTCCTCTTTTCACCGGACATGTCCTCTTTTGCGGAGCTGTCAGGGCGGAGTTTCTTAAATGCCTCAAATGTCTGGCATTTTGAGTTAGGGTTGCGTGTATTTTCAATGTACGTTCAGTAGAGATGCGCGGATAGGCAATTATTTCATCCGCAACCGCATCAGAAAGTCGTCAACCATCCGCCATCCATCCGATCTAACATTTGATCAGAACCGCACCCGCCCGCACCCGCCCGTTGTTATATATCTAATATAGACGATGCAAGGCATTAGTGAGGTTATAAAGCTTTTGCCTGTTAAAGAAAGGAGACTGATCCAATGCAGCACAGACATTCGCGTGCCACGCTGTCATGACCCAGACGCACACCAGTGCGCAATCATATGGGAGCCGCGCTGAGCGCACCTCCAAGCGCGTCTCGCTGCCGGCGACGGCCGGGTATGGGCCCGACGCTCCAGCGCCATCCATTTTCAGGGCTAGTTGATTCGGCAGGTGGGTTGTTACACACTCCTTAGCGGGTTCCGACTTCCATGGCCACCGTCCTGCTGTCTATATCACCCTTTCGTGAGCGCACTGCGCGCGGAGTGACCCCTGTTACGCGCCCCCGGCAACAGGGGTGGCGGGCAGGTAAGCTGCGCGGGCGGAGCGCGCGGAGTGACCCCTGTTACGAGCCCCCGGCCACGGGGGTGGCGGGCAGGTAAGCTGCTTACCTGCTGCGCGTGACGCCGGCCGTGGCGAAGACGGACGAGGCGGGGTGTCGGTGCGGTGGTGACCCTGGACGTGCGTCGGGCCCTTCTCGCGGATCGCCTCAGCTACGGCTCCCGGTGGGGCCCTCTCGGGGGAAGGGGCCTCGGTCCCGGACCCCGGCGAGGCGTCCCTTCTCCGCTCCGTAAAAGTGTCCATCTCTTTTTTTTTTTCTTCTTCTGTTGTGGCATATGCTGCAGGTGCCTGCTCGTTTTTCGTATGTGGGTAACAACATTTAACTATGTATATATATTTCCCAATTGGTTTAACTGCCACCCGCCTGAATCTATTTAAAATCTTTTTTTTTTTTATTTCAACCGCCCGACCCGACCCGCGGATAAAATCTAATTTTTTTTAATTTCATCCGCCCGATCCGCGGATAATCTGCGGACTCCGCGGTTGTGCCCGCAAACCGCGCATCTCTAACACACACATAACACTCATCTACTCATTGTTGAGTGAAGGGTTGAATTGTCCATCCTTGTTCTATTCTCTGTCACTATCTTTCTAACCATGCTGAACACCCTCTCTGATGATGCATTGCTGTGTGGCACGCACAAAAGTACCTTCATCAAATGCACTAGATGGCAGTATTGTCCTGTTTAAGAGTGTCACAACATTGCTGTTTACGGCAGACATACTGCTTTACTGTAGACGTTCTTTATATTGTGGGAAAGCGGACTCAGGTCCGCATGGAGCTGGAGGGGGCGTGGCCTCCAGCTCCGCCTGAATTTCGGGAGATTTTCGGGAGAAATTTTGTCCCGGGAGGTTTTCGGGAGAGGCGCTGAATTTCGGGAGTCTCCCGGATTGGCAAGTATGCCATTTGCGGACCGCAGCTAATGTTTTAAAGGCCCACGGCACATTCTAAAAATACTATTAAAATAAACAAAAACATAAGAAAAGTGAAATAAAAAAGCTTTAAGGTTAAATGTCCATCCATCCATCCATCTTCTTCCGCTTATCCGAGGTCGGGTCGCGGGGGCAGCAGCCTAAGCAGGGAAGCCCAGACTTCCCTCTCCCCAGCCACTTCGTCCAGCTCCTCCCGGGGGATCCCGAGGCGTTCCCAGGCCAGCCGGGAGACATAGTCTTCCCAACGTGTCCTGGGTCTTCCTCGTGGCCTCCTACCGGTCGGACATGCCCTAAACACCTCCTTAGGGAGGCGCCTGGGTGGCATCCTGACCAGATGCCCGAACCACCTCATCTGGCTCCTCTCCATGTGGAGGAGCAGCGGCTTTACTTTGAGCTCCCCCCGGATGACAGAGCTTCTCACCCTATCTCTAAGGGAGAGCCCCGCCACCCGGCGGAGGAAACTCATTTCGGCCGCTCGTACCCGTGATCTTGTCCTTTCGGTCATAACCCAAAGCTCATGACCATAGGTGAGCATGGGAACAGGGGTACATCTTACCTGTGGCGGTATAAGCCCGACCTGACCCTAAAAGGTCAGGTCATAATGGAAAGACTAAAAATTGCATTCCCTACCCCTAATCACTGTATTGATCGGAACTACAGTCCAAGGCTCTGGACCATCCATCCATCTTCTTCTGCTTATCCGAAGTCGGGTCGTGAGGCCAGCAGCCTAAGCAGGGAAGCCCAGACTTCCCGCTCCCCAGTCACTTTGTCCAGCTCCTCCCGGGGGATCCCGAGGCGTTCCCAGGCCAGCCGGGAGAGATAGTCTTTCCAACGTGTCTTACCGGTCGGACGTGCCCTAGGGAGGCGTTCAGGTGGCATCCTTACCAGATGCCCGAACCACCTCATCTGGCTCCTCTCCATGTGGAGGAGCAATGGTTTTACTTTGAGCTCCTCCCGGATGACAGAGCTTCTCACCCTATCTCTAAGGGAGAGCCCCGCCACCCGGCGGAGGAAACTCATTTCGGCCGCTTGTACCCGTGATCTTGTCCTTTCGGTCATAACCCAAAGCTCATGACCATAGGTGAGGATGGGAACGTAGATCGACCGGTAAATCGAGAGCTTTGCCTTCCGGCTCAGCTCCTTCTTCACCACAACGGATCGATACAGCGTCCGCATTACTGAAGACGCCGCACCGATCCGCCTGTCGATCTCACCATCCACTCTTCCCTCACTCGTGAACAAGACTCCGACTCTGTGCCTTAAAAAGAACAGGAATTGAAAGAGCTGTTTTGCAATGAGCGTTGGACACTAAGACTAACCGATGTTCTTGGAAAGAGTCATCATGCGTATGGCAGTGGTGCAAGAAGGCGGTCTGCAGGCGGTCCTGATGGACAGGCGAACGCTGATTGCCGGAGACAATCTCTTCTCCGAGCTCGGCCACGGACACTCGGCAAGCAGGAGTGACGGCGCGAACAAAAGAGCAGACTTTCATTCATCTTCCCCCTTTGACCGTGATGCCGGCGACCAGCAAAATGAAAGCGAGGCAATCAATTCCCTAATTGGGTTTGCGCTTTTCCAACACGTTAAGAGCCTCCATTAGGAGGGAAGGTCAATTTCTCAATGTGACAATTACCCGGTTCATTTCAAATGCATGGCGTGCGCAGATCACACGCCTCCAGAAACATTTCATTCTTTCTGACTTCCTGATCAAATATTCGCTACCATGGAGATGTTTAACTTGGCGTAGGTGAAAAGTGAAAATACAAATGAGGTGAAAAGGTGTTTAAGCTTGCAGCGAGCATGTGCAGCCTAATGCCAACGTAGAAGCCGTGGGCCGAGTGATGACTTTGGGGAGTAATAAAAATGAGCTGATTTATTTATTTTTAATGAAAGAAACCATCCATCCATCTTCTTCCGCTTATCCGAGGTCGCCCAGACTTCCCTCTCCCCAGCCACTTGGTCCAGCTCTTCTCGGGGGATCCCGAGGCATTCCCAGGCCAGCCGGGAGACATAGTCTACCCAACGTGTCCTGGGTCTTCCCTGTAGCCTCCTACCGGTCGGACGTGCCCTAAACACCTCCCTAGGGAGGCGTTCAGGTGGCATCCTGACCAGATGCCCGAACCACCTCATCTGGCTCCTCTCCATGTGGAGGAGCAGCGGCTTTACTTTGAGCTCCTCCCGGATGACAGAGCTTCTCACCCTATCTCTAAGGCATACTTGCCAACCCTCCCGGATTTTCCGGGAGACTCCCGAAATTCAGCGCCTCTCCCGAAAACCTCCCGGGACAAATTTCCTCCTGAAAATCTCCCGAAATTCAGGCGGACTCAGGTCCTCCCACAATATAAAAAAGCGTACCTGCCCAATCACGTTATAACTGTAGAATGATGGAGGGCGAGTTCTTGGTTTCTTACGTGGGTTTATTGTTAGGCAGTTTCATTAACGTCCTCCCAGCGCGGCAACAACACACGACAACAGCAGTCACTTTTTTGTATACCGTAAAGCAGTTCGTCTGCCGTAAACAGCAATGTTGTGACACTCTTAAACGGGACAATACTGCCATCTAGTGCATTTGATGAAAGCACTTTTGTGCGTGCCACACAGCAATGCATCATCAGAGCATGGTTCGAAAAATAGTGACAGAGAATATGTCATGTCTGTGTAATCATGTTTTGTTTTAAGTCATGTTTTGTTTCGTTATAGGACTCTTTAGTTTCTGTCTTTTCACTCCCTTGTCTTGTTTCCATGATTACCCCATTAGTTTCACCTGTTCCACGTTTGGACTCATTGTGCACTCTTGATTGTCACCATAGCAACCCATTAGTTTTCACCTGTCACGTCACGCACCTGTTTCACGTCTAGAGTCACGCACCTGTTTTCGTTAATCATGTCTGTAGTATTTAAGTTCAGTGTTTTTCAGTTTGTCTTTCTGACGACCTCCCCACATTTATGCTCGACACATTTCCAACTCCTTTTCATGTCCATCGTTCACGCTGCTCCTTTTTTGTCCATGCCAAGTAAGTTTTCTTTATTCAAGCCATAGTTTGCAAGTTTTGTTTAATTGTTCATAGTTTCTGCCCTTGTGCAAGTTTTGTGTTTATAGTCAAGTTTTGTACTTCCGCCCTTGTGCGCGCTTTTCGTTTATTCCTTTTTTTGATAGTTTAAATAAATCATGTACCTTCATTCCCGTCTGGCCCGTGCCAACTTTCCGTTGCATCCCGGAAAAGCAAACACCCAAGATCAAGTCATGACAGAATAGAATAAGGATGGACAATTCAACCCTTAACTCAACAATGAGTAGATGAGTGTTATGTGTGTGTATATGTGTAAATAAATGAACACTGAAATTCAAGTATTTATTTTATATATATATATATATATATATATATATATATATATATATATATATATATTAGAGATGCGCGGTTTGCGGACACAACCGCGGAGTCCGCGGATTATCCGCGGTTCGGGCGGTTGAAATAAAAAAAAATTAGATTTTATCCGCGGGTCGGGTCGGGCGGTTGAAATAAAAAAAAATTAGATTTTAAATAGATTCAGGCGGGTGGCAGTTAAACCAATTGGGAAATATATATACATAGTTAAATGTTGTTACCCACATACGAAAAACGAGCAGGCACCTGCTGCATATGCTACAACAGAAGAAGAAAAAAAAAAGAGATGGACACTTTTACGGAGCAGAGAAGGGACGCCTCGCCGGGGTCCGGGACCGAGGCCCCTTCCCCCGAGAGGGCACCACCGGGAGCCGTAGCTGAGGTGATCCGCGAGAAGGGCCTGACGCACGTCCAGGGTCACCACCGCGCCCACCGCACCGACACCCCGCCTCGTCCGCCTTCGCCGCGGCCGGCGTCACGCACAGCAGGTAAGCAGCTTACCTGCCCGCCACCCCCGTGGCCGGGGGCTCGTAACAGGGGTCACTCCGCGCGCTCCGCCCGCGCAGCTTACCTGCCCGCCACCCCTGTTGCCGGGGGCGCGTAACAGGGGTCACTCCGCGCGCAGTGCGCTCACGAAAGGGGTGGGGCTCACCCTGGTTGATATAGACAGCAGCTAGGACGATGGCCATGGAAGTTGGAACCCGCTAAGGAGTGTGTAACAACCCACCTGCCGAATCAACTAGCCCTGAAAATGGATGGCGCTGGAGCGTCGGGCCCATACCCGGCCGTCGCCGGCAGCGAGATGCGCTTGGAGGTGCGCTCAGCGCGGCTCCCATATGATTGCGCACTGGTGTGCGTCTGGGCCGTGACAGCGTGGCACGCGAATGTCTGTACTGCATTGGATCAGTCTCCTTTCTTTAACAGGCAAAAGCTTTATAACCTCACTAATGCCTTGCATCGTCTATATTAGATTTATAACAACGGGCGGGTGCGGGCGGGTGCGGTTCTGATCAACTGTTACATCGGGTGGATGGCGGATGGTTGACGACTTTCTGATGCGGTTGCGGATGAAATAATTGCCTATCCGCGCATCTCTAATATATATATAGGAAATACTTGACTTGGTGAATTCTAGCTCTAAATATACTCCTCCCCTTTTAGCCACGCCCCCGTCCCACCCCGACCATGCCCACCCCCTCCCCCCACCTCCCAAAATCGGAGGTCTCAAGGTTGGCAAGTATGCTCTAAGGGAGAGCCCCGCCACCCGGCGGAGGAAACTCATTTGGGCCGCTTGTACCCGTGATCTTGTCCTTTCGGTCATAACCCAAAGCTCAATATTATTTGTGATTTGCACATTTTCAGAATGTGCTTGTTCTATTTTTTTTGGCCAAAGTAAAAAAAAAAAGAAATCAACATGAAATAGTTTTTATTTTTTTAGTTATCGTGCCATGATTATACCAGTCCGTTCTACTAGGGCAGGGTGTCGGCAACCTTTACCAGTCAAAGAGCCATTTTGACCAGTTTCACAAATTAAAGAAAACAATGGGAGCCACAAAAATCTTTTGAAATTTAAAATGAAATAACACTGCATGCAAAGTTTTTTGCTTTGTGCTATGTATAAACCAGGGGTCTCAGACACGTGACCCACACATTAATATGAAAATTTAATGTTAGTGCGGCCCGCGGGTTTTTTTATGAATGGCCCTTGACAGCGTCATACTTGTCAACCCTCTCGATTTATCCGGCAGACTACGAATTTCAAGGCAACTGTTCTCTCGAACGTGCCGTGACGGTACAGCATTTAGCGCCCACTTCTACCAGCGTGCCGGCCCAGCCACACGTTGTTTGAGGCGTCAGTGTGCAAGCTTCTGCTTGCACACTGACGGTGGCGGTATAAAAAACTTTAACACTCTTACTAATAACCCGCCACACTGTGAACCCACACCAAACAAGAATGACAAACACATTTCGGGAGAACATCTGCACCGTAACACAACATAAACATCCATCCATCCATCTTCTTCCGCTTATCCGAGGTCGGGTCGCGGGGGCAGCAGCCTAAGCAGGGAAGCCCAGACTTCCCTCTCCCCAGCCACTTCGTCCAGCTCCTCCCGGGGGATCCCGACGCGTTCCCAGGCCAGCCGGGAGAGATAGTCTTCCCAGCGTTTCCTGGGTCTTCCCCGTGGCCTCCTACCGGTCGGACGTGCCCGAAACACCTCCCTAGGGAGGCGTTCAGGTGGCATCCTGACCAGATGCCCGAACCACCTCATCTGGCTCCTCTCCATGTGGAGGAGCAGCGGCTTTACTTTGAGCTCCTCCCGGATGACAGAGCTTCTCACCCTATCTCTAAGGGAGAGCCCCGCCACAAGGCGGAGGAAACTCATTTCGGCCGCTTGTACCCGTGATCTTGTCCTTTCGGTCTTGACCCAAAGCTCATGACCATAGGTGAGGATGGGAACGTAGATCGACCGGTAAATCGAGAGCTTTGCCTTCCGGCTCAGCTCTTTCTTCACCACAACAGATCGATACAGCGTCCGCATTACTGAAGACGCCACACCGATCCGCCTGTCGATCGTCGGATTCAGGAGGAACAGTGTGGTTTTCGTCCTGGTCGTGGAACTGAGGACCAGCTCTATACTCTCGGCAGGGTCCTTGAGGGTGCATGGGAGTTTGTCCAACCAGTCTACATGTGCTTTGTGGACTTGGAGAAGGCATTCGACCGTGTACCCCGGGAAGTCCTGTGGGGAGTGCTCAGAGAGTATGGGGTAACTGACTGTCTTATTGTGGCAGTTCGCTCCCTGTATGATCAGTGTCAGAGCTTGGTCCGCATTGCCCGCAGTAAGTCGGACACGTTTCCAGTGAGGGTTGGACTCCGCCAAGGCTGCCCTTTGTCACCGATTCTGTTCATAACCTTTATGGACAGAATTTCTAGGCACAGTCAGGGCGTTGAGGGGATCTGGTTTGGTGGCTGCAGGATTAGGTCACTGCTATTTGCAGATGATGTGGTCCTGATGGCTTCCTCCGGCCAAGATCTTCAGCTCTCGCTGGATCGGTTCGCAGCCGAGTGTGAAGCGACTGGGATGGGAATCAGCACCTCCAAGTCCGAGTCCATGGTTCTCTCCCGGAAAAGGGTGGAGTGCCATCTCCGGGTTGGGGAGGAGATCTTGCCCCCAAGTGGAGGAGTTCAAGTACCTCGGAGTCTTGTTCACGAGTGGGGGAAGAGTGGATCGTGAGATCGACAGGCGGATCGGTTCAGTGTTCAACATAAACACAACAGAACAAATACCCAGAATCCCATGCAGCCCTAACTCTGCCGGGCTACATTATACACCCCCGCTACCAAACCCCGCCCACCTCAACCGACGCACAGGGGGGGGGGGGGTTGATGTGTGAGGGAGCAGGGTTGGGGTGGGGGCGGGGTTTGGTGGTAGCAGGGGTGTATAATAAAGTTAAAGTTAAAGTACCAATGATTGTCACACACACACTAGGTGTGGCGAAATTATTCTCTGCATTTGACCCATCACCCTTGATCACCCCCTGGGAGGTGAGGGGAGAAGTGGGCAGCAGCGGTGGCTGCGCCCGGGAATCATTTTTGGTGATTTAACCCCCAATTCCAACCCTTGATGCTGAGTGCCAAGCAGGGAGGTAATGGGTCCCATTTTTATAGTCTTTGGTATGACTCGGCCGGGATTTGAACTCCCAACCTACCGATCTCAGGACGGACACTCTAACCACTAGGCCACTGAGTAGGTAATGTAGCCCGGAAGAGTCAGGGCTGCATGGGATTCTGGGTATTTGTTCTGTTGTTTTTATGTTGTGTTCTCCCAAAATGTTTGTCATTCTTGTTTGGTTTTGGTTCACAGTGCGGCGCATTATTAGTAAGAGTGTTAAAGTTGTTTTATATGGCCACCGTCAGTGTAACCTGTGTGGCTGTTGACCAAGTATGCCTTGCTGTCCCTTGTGCAAGCAGAATATGCCTATAACAAGAGGCTGGGCTGGCACGCTGTTTATACAGATTGTAGAGGGCGCTAAATGCTGTACCATCATAGCACGCCCTTATTATTATTGTAAGGGTGAAAATCCGAGAATATTAATCCCGGGAGTTTTCTGCGAGAGGCACTGAAATCCGGAAGTCTCCCGGGAAAATCGGGGGGGGGGTGTACTAGGGTATACATTTTCCTCATTTCCCAACCAATATCCCACAAACAAATACATAGTTGAAACAACATGCTTTTAGACAACATTTAATTGGTTTCTGACTTTAATAATACCGTTGAAATTTGGTAATTTCCTGACCAATATTCTACAACGTGCTTTTTGACGACATTTAATCAATGTCGGGTTCTGACGTTGATTTAACCGTTGAAATCTGGTCATTTCCCAACCAACGACGTGGATCCAACATTTAGACGCCAACGTTGTCTCAATTAAAAACTATTCGGCAATGTTGTTTTAAAGTCAGCTTTAAAGGACATGTATGCATAATCAACGTCTTGTGCCTGCTGGGTAATAGACAACATTGCTCTTCTAGAACTGAATAGAAAGTAGAGTAACTGCATGTGGAGGAGGAAGAGGAGTTGGACAACCATGACAGACACAACAACTGTTAAGCAAAAAGGGGATGCTGCCCTCTAGTGGCGACTGCAGATGTACATAACACACATAGTTGAGGTTTGCTAATCCTGTGCAAAAAGCTGCAAACCAGTTCAGTTATTGACTGCTACCACGTCCAGGCATGAACCTCATTACCAACCCTGCTACTGGTCTGGTCCAAGTCCAGATCCCAGTGGCACCACCTCATGTCACCGTGTGGTTGGTTCTAAATCCGCTGATGAACTTGTCCTTGTCCATGCCCTGGTGCTCGGGGACGTGTCTGTAGGTGCAGTCCTCCTGCGTGCACCCGGTGGTCCTCCAGAAGAAACATTCCCTCTTAAACCACCTGGACACCAGGATTGGAGAAGACAATGTCATCGTTTTGATGGTACAGATAGAGCCCAGACTAAAAATAACATCTAAATCTCTATGATTTATTTTCCTACATTTTACTCTGAGCATTATTTTAATTTGAATAATGTTCTTTTTAGACCAGATATCAATCAACGTTTATTTATATGGCCCTTAACCCACATCTGTGGTCCTCTCCAAGGTTTCTCATAGTCAATCTCATTGACATCCCACTGGGTTGTGGCTTGTGCAGCCCTTTGAGACACTTGTGATTTAGGGCTATATAAATAAACATTGATTGATTGATATTTTGATACTGACACATCTTATCTCTGCATATTTGACTGGAATACCCTTAAGAGCATTACATATATCAACATCAAGTACCTACTGCACTGTTTACTTGTTGATATACCCTTTTTAGAGCTAAAATCTACCCAAACGACCACTTTGCTGCTGCCAAAAATTGATTTCAAGTCATTTTGATACTGACACATCTTAACTCTGCATATTTTACTAGAATACCTGTTAGAATAATTGTTTCTAATTTATCACAAAAGCTTTGTGTTACAATTGAGAAGTCAAAAGCTGTCTTTGAAACCTACCAAGAGTAAGGCTCGTAAAACTCCACGGTGTAGGGGGGGGGAGCAAGATGAAGGTGTTCCTGTTTTCTCTCATCCATCCATCCATCCATCTTCTTCCGCTTATCCGAAATCGGGTCGCGGGGGCAGCAGCCTAAGCAGGGAAGCCCAGACTTCCCTCTCCCCAGCCACTTCGTCCAGCTCTTCCTGTGGGACCCCGAGGCGTTCCCAGGCCAGCCGGGAGACATAGTCTTCCCAACGTGTCCTGGGTCTTCCCCGCGCCCTCCTACCGGTCGGACGTGCCCTAAACACCTCCCTAGGGAGGCGTTCGGGTGGCATCCTGACCAGATGCCCGAACCACCTCATCTGGCTCCTCTCGATGTGGAGGAGCAGCGGCTTTACTTTGAGCTCCTCCCGGATGGCAGAGCTTCTCACCCTATCTCTAAGGGAGAGACCCGCCACTCGGCGGAGGAAACTCATTTGGGCCGCTTGTACCCGTGATCTTGTCCTTTCGGTCATGACCCAAAGCTCATGACCATAGGTGAGGATGGGAACGTAGATCGACCGGTAAATCGAGAGCTTTGCCTTCCGGCTCAGCTCCTTCTTCACCACAACGGATCGATACAGCGTCCGCATTACTGAAGACGCCGCACCGATCCGCCTGTCGATCTCACGATCCACTCTTCCCTCACTCGTGAACAAGACTCCGAGGTACTTGAACTCCTCCACTTGGGGCAAGATCTCCTCCCCAACCCGGAGATGGCACTCCACCCTTTTCCGGGAGAGAACCATGGACTCGGACTTGGAGGTGCTGATTCCCATCCCAGTCGCTTCACACTCGGCTGCGAACCGATCCAGTGAGAGCTGAAGATCCTGGCCAGATGAAGCCATCAGGCCCACATCATCTGCAAAAAGCAGAGACCTAATCCTGCAGCCACCAAACCAGATCCCCTCAACGCCTTGACTGCGCCTAGAAATTCTGTCCATAAAAGTTCTGAACAGAATGGGTGACAAAGGGCAGCCTTGGCAGAGTCCAACCCTCACTGGAAACGTGTCCGACTTACTGCCGGCAATGCGGACCAAGCTCTGGCACCGAGCATACAGGGAGCGGACTGCCACAATCAGACAGTCCGATACCCCATACTCTCCGAGTACTCCCCACAGGACTTCCCGAGGGACACGGTCGAATGCCTTCTCCAAGTCCAAAAAACACATGTAGACTGGTTGGGCAAACTCCCATGCACCCTCAAGGACCCTGCCGAGAGTATAGAGCTGGTCCACAGTTCCACGACCAGGACGAAAACCACACTGTTCCTCCTGAATCCGAGGTTCGACTATCCATGTATGGTAATCAACAGAAAGATATTGTTCTAACCCAAGGCCTTCAAAGCGGAGAGATGGCGGGATCTGCCCAATTTCCAGACGACCTCTTTTTGAAGTATTTTACCAACTCTTTTTGAACTATTTTATGGACCTCTTTTTGAACTGACCTTTTCTGTGAATTGTTTACGACCTTTGTCCTTTGGAAACAGCGGTGGCCATGTTTTCGGGGAGGGTCCATAACATACTTGCCAACCTTGAGACCTCCGATTTCGGGAGGTGGGGGGCGTGGTCGGGGGCGGGGCGGGGCGTGGTTGAGGGCGTGGTTAAGAGGGGAGGAGTATATTGACAGCTAGAATTCAGCAAGTCAAGTATTTCATACATATATATATATATATATATATATATATATGTATATATATATATATCTACATCCTGAAAATATGCAAACAAAACTGTGCTTAGATAATTGATACTTCAAACTTGCATAAATAAATATTAAGGAATATAACATAACTTGGCTTCTGAGAATTTCAAAATGTAATGAATAAAATGCTAAAGTTGTTGATAAACAAGCAATTATTTCAATAATTAAATATGGTCATTTTAAATGAATTATTATGATAATTCAAAATCAATTATTTCAAATATGTTTATTTTAATGTATAATTCTGTGGCTGGATGTAGTAAGGAGTCAGGAAAAAATACAAATAAAAATACAATTAATTTTGATGTTTTAGCAAAATATAGTAAAAATGTATTTAGTTTTTTTTTTTAATTAATAAATATATTTATTTTGAGGTAAGATAAACATAATAATACAATTTATCTCTAGTCTGGATGATTTAATTCTTGTCACCCTGTTGTCATCGGGAGATTTTTGGGAGAATATTTGTCCCGGGAGGTTTTCGGGAGAGGCGCTGAATTTCGGGAGTCTCCCGGAAAATTCGGGAGGGTTGGCAAGTATGGTCCATAATTAAAGAAGGACGCGTGCAATCTTTTGGCAGAGCGTGCTGAGATACTGTACAAAAGTACAGTGTACAGACGACTCTCCTCAATATTGAGTCCAAATTTAATTCTGTCTCTGTTTAATTCTTTGCCTCTTGTCTTGTTTAATAGACGTCATCAGTGTTTGAACCTGACAATACCCTTACCTACTGTACTGTTTACTTGTTGATATACCCTTCAAATACATTTTTAGCAGCAGCAAAATGTGGTCGTTTGAGTAGATATTTGCTCTAAAAAGAGTATATCAACAAGTAAACAGTACAGTAGGTACTTGATGTTGATATATGTAATGCTCTTAATGGTATTCTAGTAAAATATGCAGAGGAGATGTGTCGGTGGTCCTTGTCAGCCAGAGAACTTTGATTTTGGGGCGGCAGTGGAAATAGGTTGAGGACGATAATTAAGATGAAAATGATCAGTGTACTCTGCAAAACAGGAAACGTTCCCACCTGCATTGAGATTCCGGGTCACCGAGCTCCGCTTTGGCCGTTCCAGGTTCCGTGTTGTTTCTTAAGGGGGATCGCACCACCAGAGTAGACCCCTCCAGCGTCATCCCCTGCAAAAGAAAAGTGGTTGCAGAACTTCATCCATGGGGTACTGGGGGCATCAGTCCCGGACTTTCCTGTCCCCGGCCACATCCTCTAGTTCAGGGGTCGGCAACCTTTACCAGTCAAAGAGCCATTTTGACCAGTTTCACAAACTATAGAAAACAAAGGGAGCCGCAAACATTTTTTAAATTTTAAATGAAATTAAAGCTGCAAGCAGCATTGGTCGGGCCCGCGTATTTGGCAGGTGCTAGTCCTAAGTGTCCCAATACTTTTGTCTACTTTTAGTCTGAAGTGTCCCAAGACTTTTGTCTAGTGTACCTACCTTGTCTGCATTGTGTGGGCACGTTGGTGCTTCCTGCTTTTAAGCAGCCATCTTAAAAAAACAGCAGCGCAGCGGGTCTTTGAAGGGTCATAAAATCAAAACCGGAGCAGGTATTAAAACGCTGTTCTGTTATTTTATACACAAGGGTTTAATCTCTCTCCTGTGTTAGTTTGAAGCCGAAACGACGAACGCGCTCAGAGGAGATAGTTTTTGAAGGAAGGTGACCGGTTTTTACAAAAAATGTGTTTTGAAGGGGGAATAGCAAACTTCCTGTTGATTTTTGCTGGGGGTTGTCAATTTATGAAATGTAGGTCTAAGTGAGACCTACATAGAGGTTTTTGTTTCATGTCTCTCCGACCTTCCCAGGGAGAGTTACAGGCAGTTTTGGCAGTTTTTTCATCCGAGGAGCAGTTTTTTGTGCGTTTCATTAAAAAATTGCGCTAGAGCGCAATTTTGAGATTTGGGGTTAGGTTTTTTTTATTAGATCGCAATTTTTGCCAGTCCTGATGTGTGTGTTCAGTTCGGTGAGTTTTGAAGCATGTTAAGGGGGTCAAATTACAGCTCAAAGAGGCAAAAGTGACTGTTTTTTGTCTTGAAGGGGGAATTGCCAACTTCCTGTTGATTTTTGCCCGAGAATATACTATTATGAAATCTAGGTCTAAGTCACACCTACATAAAGGTTTTTGTTTCATGTCTCTCCGACCTTCCTAGTGGGAGTTACAGACAGTCTAGTTGTTTTTTTTCGTAGGGGGCGCTAGAGCGCAATTTTGAGTTTTGAGGTTTGGTTTTTTGCATATTACTGATGTGTGTGTAAAATTTGGTGAGTTTTGAAGTATGTTAAGGGGGTCAAATTACAGCGCAAAGTTGCGGAAGAATAATAATAATAAAACCTTACAAATTCAATAGGTCCTTATGTCCCATTGCATAAGGACTCCCTTTGGGAGTCCTTATACAATGGGCCATGCGGGCCCTAATTAAAGCTGCAAGCAGCATTGGTCGGGCCCGCGTATTTGGCAGGTGCTAGTCCTAAGTGTCCCAATACTTTTGTCTACTTTTAGTCTGAAGTGTCCCAAGACTTTTGTCTAGTGTACCTACCTTGTCTGCATTGTGTGGGCACGTTGGTGCTTCCTGCTTTTAAGCAGCCATCTTAAAAAAACAGCAGCGCAGCAGCATCAGCGCAGCGGTTCTTTGAAGGGTCATAAAATCAAAACCGGAGCAGTTAGGAAAAAAAAGCGCTTCTGTGATTGTAATCACAAGGGTTCAATCTCTCTCCTGTGTTAGTTTGAAGGCGAAACGACAAACGTGCTCAGAGGAGTTCGTTTTTGAAGGAAGGTGACCGGTTTTTACAAAAAATGTGTTTTGAAGGGGGAATAGCAAACTTCCTGTTGATTTTTGCTGGGGGTTGTCAATTTATGAAATGTAGGTCTAAGTGAGACCTACATAGAGGTTTTTGTTTCATGTCTCTCCGACCTTCCCAGGGAGAGTTACAGGCAGTTTTGTCAGTTTTTTCATCCGAGGAGCAGTTTTTTGTGCGTTTCATTAAAAAATTGCGCTAGAGCACAATTTTGAGATTTGGGGTTAGGTTTTTTTTATTAGATCGCAATTTTTGCCAGTCCTGATGTGTGTGTTCAGTTCGGTGAGTTTTGAAGCATGTTAAGGGGGTCAAATTACAGCTCAAAGAGGCAAAAGTGACTGTTTTTTGTCTTGAAGGGGGAATTGCCAACTTCCTGTTGATTTTTGCCCGAGAATATACTATTATGAAATCTAGGTCTAAGTCACACCTACATAAAGGTTTTTGTTTCATGTCTCTCCGACCTTCCTAGTGGGAGTTACAGACAGTCTAGTTGTTTTTTTTCGTAGGGGGCGCTAGAGCGCAATTTTGAGTTTTGAGGTTTGGTTTTTTGATAAAAAGTTTTGCCGTATATTACTGATGTGTGTGTAAAATTTGGTGAGTTTTGAAGTATGTTAAGGGGGTCAAATTACAGCGCAAAGTTGCGGAAGAATAATAATAATAAAACCTTACAAATTCAATAGGTCCTTATGTCCCATTGCATAAGGACTCCCTTTGGGAGTCCTTATACAATGGGCCATGCGGGCCCTAATTAAAGCTGCAAGCAGCATTGGTCGGGCCCGCGTATTTGGCAGGTGCTAGTCCTAAGTGTCCCAATACTTTTGTCTACTTTTAGTCTGAAGTGTCCCAAGACTTTTGTCTAGTGTACCTACCTTGTCTGCATTGTGTGGGCACGTTGGTGCTTCCTGCTTTTAAGCAGCCATCTTAAAAAAACAGCAGCGCAGCAGCATCAGCGCAGCGGTTCTTTGAAGGGTCATAAAATCAAAACCGGAGCAGTTAGGGAAAAAAAGCGCTTCTGTGATTGTAATCACAAGGGTTCAATCTCTCTCCTGTGTTAGTTTGAAGGCGAAACGACAAACGCGCTCAGAGGAGTTCGTTTTTGAAGGAAGGTGACCGGTTTTTACAAAAAATGTGTTTTGAAGGGGGAATAGCAAACTTCCTGTTGATTTTTGCTGGGGGTTGTCAATTTATGAAATGTAGGTCTAAGTGAGACCTACGGAGAGGTTTTTGTTTCATGTCTCTCCGACCTTCCCAGTGGGAGTTACAGGCAGTTTTTGTCATTTTTTTCTTCCGAGGAGCAGTTTTTTCTCCGTTTTATTCAAAAATTGCTCTAGAGCGCAATTTTAAAATTTGGGGTTAGGTTTTTTTATTAGATCGCAATTTTTGCCAGTCCTGATGTGTGCGTTCAGTTTGGTGAGTTTTGAAGCGTGTTAAGGGGGTCAAATTACAGCTCAAAGAGGCAAAAGTGACTGTTTTTAGTAATTTTTTGTCTTGAAGGGGGAATTGCCAACTTCCTGTTGATTTTAGCCCGACAATGTACTATTATGAAATGTAGGTCTAAGTGAGACCTACATAGAGATTTTTGTTTCATGTCTCTCCGACCTTCCCAGTGGGAGTTACAGGCAGTTTTGTCATTTTTTTCTTCCGAGGAGCAGTTTTTTCTCCGTTTTATTCAAAAATTGCTCTAGAGCGCAATTTTTAAATTTGGGGTTAGATTTTTTTATTAGATCGCAATTTTTGCCAGTCCTGATGTGTGCGTTCAGTTTGGTGAGTTTTGAAGCGTGTTAAGGGGGTCAAATTACAGCTCAAAGAGGCAAAAGTGACTGTTTTTAGTACTTTTTTGTCTTGAAGGGGGAATTGCCAACTTCCTGTCGATTTTAGCCCGACAATGTACTATTATGAAATGTAGGTCTAAGTCAGACCTACATAGAGGTTTTTGTTTCATGTCTCTCCGACCTTCCTAGTGGGAGTTACAGGCAGTCTAGTTGTTTTTTTCCCTAGGGGGCGCTAGAGCGCAATTTTAAGTTTTGTGGTTCGTTTTTTTTTTAAAAAGGCAATTTTTGCAGGTCCTGATGTGTGGGTCAAATATGGTGAGTTTTGAAGCATGTTAAGTGGGTCAAATTATTCGGGAGTCCTTTTGCAATGGGCCATGCGGGCCCTAATTACACTGCATACAAAGTTTTTTTCTTGCTTTGTGCTATGTATAAACCAGGGGTCTCAGACACGCTACCTACACCTTTTATATGTCATTTTTATGCTGGTGCGGCACGCGGGTTTTAACTTACTAGCGCTTGTCAGAGTCATGCGTGCCGTGATGGTACAGCATATAACGCCCACTACAACCAGCGTGCCTAATCAGCCAACATGTTGTGTGAGGCTTCCGTTTGCTGACGTAGGTAACAGCAAGGCATACTTGGTCAACAACCACACAGGTTACACTGACGGTGGCGGTATAAAAAAAACGTTAACACTCTTACTAATAATGCGCCACACTGTGAACCCACACCAAACAAGAATGACAAACACATTTCGGGAGAACATCTGCACCGTAACACAACAGAACAAATACCCAGAATCCCATGCAGCCCTGACTCTTCAATCAATCTCAATCAATCAATCTTTATTTATATAGCCCTAAATCACAAGTGTCTCAAAGGGCTGCACAAGCCACAACGACATCCTCGGTACAAAGCCCACATACGGGCATGGAAAAACTCACCCCAGTGGGACGTCGATGTGAATGACTATGAGAAACCTTGGAGAGGACCGCATATGTGGGTAACCCCCCCCTCTAGGGGAGACCGAAAGCAATGGATGTCGAGTGGGTCTGACATAATATTGTGAGAGTCCAGTCCATAGTGGATCCAACATAATAGTAAGAGTCCAGTCCATAGTGGGGCCAGCAGGACACCATCCCGAGCGGAGACGGGTCAGCAGCGCAGAGATGTTCCCAGCCGATGCACAGGCGAGCGGTCCACCCCGGGTCCCGACTCTGGACAGCCAGCACTTCATCCATGGCCACCGGACCTTTGCCCCCCCCCCCCCCCCGCCCCCCCCCCCCCCCCCCTCAAGGAAAAGGGGAGCAGAGGAGAAAAGAAAAGAAACGGCAGATCAACTGGTCTAACAGGGGGGCTATTTAAAGGCTAGAGTATACAAATGAGTTTTAAGATGGGACTTAAATGCTTCTACTGAGGTAGCATCTCTAATTGTTACCGGGAGGGCATTCCATAGTACTGGAGCCCCAATAGAAAACGCTCTATAGCCCGCAGACTCTTCCGGGATACATTATACACCCCCGTTACCAAACCCCGCCGACCTCAACCGACGCACAGAGAAGGGGGGGGGGGGTTGATGTGTGAGGGAGCAGGCTTGGGGTGGGGGCGGGGTTTGGTGGTAGCAGGAGTGTGTAATGTAGCCCCGGAAGAGTCAGTGCTGCAAGGGATTCTGGGTGTTTGTCCTGTTGTGTTTATGTTGTGTTAAGGTGCAGATGTTCTCCCGAAATGTGTTTGTCATTCTTGTTTGGTGTGGGTTCTGGACCAGTTGTTCCTCCCAGGGAATTCAAGTCACAATTCGCTCCCAAGTTCTTTCCGACACTTAAAGCTGAGTTGAAAAACCACCAGAGACAGAATAGGTATTTTGTTGTATATTCTCAAAGCTTTGCCAATATACATTTTGATTGAGACCAGTCTAACCCTCGAACATTCTATTGCGCCTCCCAAAAATGGTCTGTCTTCCCGATCCCACCACCCTCTCTCTCGTCCCATCTCTGTAGCCAAAACAAAATGCTTGTTTGGTTTTGGTTCCAAGTGTGGCGCATTATTAGCAAGAGTGTTAAAGTTGTTTTATATGGTCACCGTCAGTGTAACCTGTGTGGCTGTTGACCAAGTATGCCTTGCTGTCATGTACGTGTGCAAGCAGAAGATGTATGTTGTATAACAAGTGTTGGGCTGGCACGCTGTTAATGCAGATTGTAGAGGTCGCCAAATGATGTACCATCATGGCACACCCTTATTATAGCTGTAAGGGTGAAAATCGGTGAATAATAATTATATTATATCTAATAATAATAATTTATGGACAGAATTTCTAGGCGCAGTGAGGGCGTTGAGGGTATCTGGTTTGGTGGCTGCAGGATTAGGTCTCTGCTATTTGCAGATGATGTGGTCCTGATGGCTTCCTCCGGCCAAGATCTTCAGCTCTCACTGGATCGGTTCGCAGCCGAGTGTGAAGCGACTGGGATGGGAATCAGCACCTCCAAGTCCGAGTCCATGGTTCTCGCCCGGAAAAGGGTGGAGTGCCATCTCCGGGTTGGGGAGGAGATCTTGCCCCAAGTGGAGGAGTTCAAGTACCTCGGAGTCTTGTTCACGAGTGGGGGAAGAGTGGATCGTGAGATCAACAGGCGGATCGGTGCGGCGTCTTCAGTAATGCGGACGCTGTATCGATCCGTTGTGGTGAAGAAGGAGCTGAGCCGGAAGGCAAAGCTCTCGATTTACCGGTCGATCTACGTTCCCATCCTCACCTATGGTCATGAGCTTTGGATCATGACCGAAAGGACTAGATCACGGGTACAAGCGGCCGAAATGAGTTTCCTCCGCCGAGTGGCGGGGCTCTCCCTTAGAGATAGGGTGAGAAGCTCTGTCATTCGGGGGGAGCTCAAAGTAAAGCCGCTGCTCCTCCACATCGAGAGGAGTCAGATGAGGTGGTTCGGGCATCTGGTCAGGATGCCACCCGAATGCCTCCCTAGGAAGGTGTTTCGGGCACGTCCGACCGGTAGGAGGCCACGGGGAAGACCCAGGACACGCTGGGAAGACTATCTCTCCCGGATGGCCTGGGAACGCCTCGGGATCCCCCGGGAGGAGCTGGACGAAGTGGCTGGGGAGAGGGAAGTCTGGGCTTCCCTGCTTAGGCTGCTGCCCCCGGATAAGCGGAAGAAGATGGATGGATGGATGGCACTTTTTAACTGGATCGGTTCGCAGCTGAGTGTGAAGCGACTGGGATGAGAATCAGCACCTCCAAGTCCGAGTCCATGGTTTTCGCCCAGAAAAGGACGGAGTGCCATCTCCGGGTTGGGGAGGGGATCTTGCCCCAAGTGGAGGAGTTCAAGTACCTCGGAGTCTTGTTCACGAGTGGGGGAAGAGTGGATCGTGAGATCGACAGGCGGATCGGTGCGGCGTCTTCAGTAATGCGGACGCTGTATCGATCCGTTGTGGTGAAGAAGGAGCTGAGCCGGAAGGCAAAGCTCTCGATTTACCGGTCGATCTACGTTCCGATCCTCACCTATGGTCATGAGCTTTGGGTTATGACCGAAAGGACAAGATCACGGGTACAAGCGGCCCAAATGAGTTTGGGTCTCTCCCTTAGAGATAGGGTGAGAAGCTCTGTCATCCGGGGGGAACTCAAAGTAAAGCCGCTGCTCCTCCACATGGAGAGGAGCCAGATGAGGTGGTTCGGGCATCTGGTCAGGATGCCACCCGAACGCCTCCCTAGGGAGGTGTTTCGGGCACGTCCGACCGGTAGGAGGCCACGGGGAAGATCCAGGACACGTTGGGAAGACTATGTCTCCCGGCTGGCCTGGGAACGCCTCGGGATCCCCCCGGGAGGGGCTGGACGAAGTGGCTGGGACCCGACCTCGGATAAGCGGAAGAAGATGGATGGATGGATGGACGGTCAATGAAGTACAGTTGATTTACTGTTGTCGTGCGGACACATACATGAATACGCCGTATAGCTTCCACACAGTCCTCTTCCCGGGCATAGTATATGAAGGCACTTTGTTGATCCAGCAGCATCTTCACCTTGTACACTGTCCCCACTCTAAGAAAGAACAAATAAACCAACATGACAAGGTCTTCTTTCGTGGGTGTTCAGAAATCGGTCATGTCTAAGCAGTTGTAATCTAAATCTAATCATCATTCATCCATGGATACCTGCTGAAGAGCTCATAGAGCTTGTGGTAGGTGACGGTAGGTGCCAGAGAACGCACCCAAACCTGGAAAACATCCCTTTTGAAACAAAAGATTTTCAAACATTTTAGTGGGGGGGGGGGTCAACAAATGAGAGAGGCTGAAGGTTCGACTTACGATTTTTGCCATTTCTTGGACAAAAGCTGAGTTTTGAATTGACTCCCTGATTCTTTGGCGCGCTGCGTTCGAGGCTTGCTGGCTTGTTGGAGCATCCACTCGCCTTCCTCCAAATCTCCCCCTGTTGCCCCAGAAGCCCCTGTCACAGAGCAGAAGACACAAAAACATCAACATTTAGCAACGAAAGTCCCGAACGGTTTTGGAGGTTCAATTTCACCTGCTGGACAAGGCGCACTGTCGCAGTTAAAAAGGGCGTTGATGGCGGCCTCTAAGGTGTCGTGGCTTTGCAAGGCCTCAGCGCTCTCCTCCTGGGTGAAGCCCATTTCCTGCAACCAGGCAGAGGCACACACTCTTTGTCTTTATTTGTGATACTCTGCCCCCCTCTCCTTCGTGGCGAAGGGAGGCACAGGTTCAGTGGCCACGGTTGAAGCGCTGGCTGTCCAAAGTCTTGACTCGGGGTGGACATCGTTTGGGAACGTCTCTGCGCTGCTGACCTGTCTCTGCTCGGGGTGGTCTCCTGCTGGCCTCACTATGGACTGGACTCTCACTATTATGTTGGATCCACTCTGGACTGGACTCTCACTATTATGTTAGATCCACTCTGGACTGGACTCTCACTATTATGTTAGATCCACTATGGACTGGACTCTCACTATTATGTTAGATCCACTATGGACTGGACTCTCACTATTATGTTAGATCCACTCTGGACTGGACTCTCACTATTATGTTAGATCCACTCTGGACTGGACTCTCACTATTATGTTAGATCCACTATGGACTGGACTCTCACTATTATGTTAGATCCACTATGGACTGGACTCTCACACTATTATGTTAGATCCACTCTGGACTGGACTCTCACTATTATGTTAGATCCACTATGGACTGGACTCTCACACTATTATGTTAGATCGACTATGGACTGGACTCTCACGCTATTATGTTAGATCCACTATGGACTGGACTCTCACTATTATGTTAGATCCACTATGGACTGGACTCTCACTATTATTTTAGATCCACTATGGACTGGACTCTCACTATTATGTTAGATCCACTATGGACTGGACTCTCACTATTATGTTAGATCCACTATGGACTGGACTCTCACTATTATGTTAGATCCACTATGGACTGGACTCTCACTATTATGTTAGATCCACTATGGACTGGACTCACACTATTATGTTAGATCCACTATGGACTGGACTCTCACTATTATGTTAGATTCACTATGGACTGGACTCTCACTATTATGTTAGATCCACTCTGGACTGGACTCTCACTATTATGTTAGATCCACTCTGGACTGGACTCTCACTATTATGTTAGATCCACTCTGGACTGGATTCTCACACTATTATGTTAGATCCACTATGGACTGGACTCTCACTATTATGTTAGATCCACTATGGACTGGACTCTCACACTATTATGTTAGATCCACTATGGACTGGACTCTCACATTATTATGTTAGATCCACTATGGACTGGACTCTCACTATTATGTTGGATCCACTCTGGACTGGACTCTCACTATTATGTTAGATCCACTCTGGACTGGACTCTCACTATTATGTTAGATCCACTCTGGACTGGACTCTCACTATTATGTTAGATCCACTATGGACTGGACTCTCACATTATTATGTTAGATCCACAATGGACTGGACTCTCACTATTATGTTAGATTCACTATGGACTGGACTCTCACTATTATGTTAGATCCACTCTGGACTGGACTTTCACTATTATATTAGATCCACTATGGACTGGACTCTCACTATTATGTTAGATCCACTATGGACTGGACTCTCACTATTATGTTAGATCCACTATGGACTGGACTTTCACTATTATGTTAGATCCACTATGGACTGGACTCTCATTCTATTATGTTAGATCCACTATGGACTGGACTCTCACTATTATGTTAGATCCACTATGGACTGGACTTTCACTATTATATTAGATCCACTATGGACTGGACTCTCACTATTATGTTAGATCCACTATGGACTGGACTCTCACTATTATGTTAGATCCACTATGGACTGGACTCTCACACTATTATGTTAGATCCACTATGGACTGGACTCTCACTATTATGTTAAATCCACTATGGACTGGACTCTCACACTATTATGTTAGATCCACTATGGACTGGACTTTCACTATTATGTTAGATCCACTATGGACTGGACTCTCACTATTATATTAGATCCACTATGGACTGGACTCTCTCACTATTATGTTAGATCCATTATGGACTGGACTCTCACTATTATGTTAGATCCACTATGGACTGGACTCTCACTATTATGTTAGATCCACTGTGGACTGGACTCTCACACTATTATGTTAGATCCACTATGGACTGGACTCTCACTATTATGTTAGATCCACTATGGACTGGACTCTCACTATTATATTAGATCCACTATGGACTGGACTCTCACACTATTATGTTAGATCCACTATGGACTGGACTCTCACTATTATGTTAGATCCACTATGGACTGGACTCTCACACTATTATGTTAGATCCACTATGGACTGGACTCTCACTATTATGTTAAATCCACTATGGACTGGACTCTCACACTATTATGTTAGATCCACTATGGACTGGACTCTCACACTATTATGTTAGAGCCACTATGGACTGGACTCTCACTATTATGTTAGATCCACTATGGACTGGACTCTCACACTATTATGTTAGATCCAATATGGACTGGACTCTCACTATTATATTAGATCCACTATGGACTGGACTCTCACTATTATATTAGATCCACTATGGACTGGACTCTCACTATTATGTTAGATCCACTATGGACTGGACTCTCACACTATTATGTTAGATCCACTATGGACTGGACTCTCACACTATTATGTTAGATCCACTATGGACTAGACTGTCACAATCTTATGCTAGATCCACTTAACGTCCATTGCACCGGTCGCCCAGGGGGGTCCCAACATCTGCGGTCTCCTCCAAGGTTTCTCATTTGTCCCATTGGGTTGAGTTTTTCCTTGCCCTGATGTGGGATCTGAGCCGAGGATGTCGTTGTGGCTTGTGCAGCCCTTTGAGACACTCGTGATTTAGGGCTATATAAGTAAACATTGATTGATTGATTGATTGATCAAGCTACTTCGTCCAGCTCTTCCCGGGGGATCCCGAGGCGTTCCCAGGCCAGCTGGGAGACATAGTCTCTCCGTGGCCTCCTACCAGACGGACATGTCCTAAACACCTCCCAAGGAAGCGTTTGGGGGCATTCTGACCAGCTCCTCTCCATGTAGAGGAGCAGTGTCTTTACTCGGAGCTTCTCCCGGATGACAGAGCTTGTCGCCCTATCTCTAAGAGAGAGAACCAAAACTCTTTTCGGCCGCTTGTACCTGTGATCTTGTCCTTTCGGTCACAACCCAAAGTAGATCGACCGGTAAATTGAGAGCTTTGCCTTCCGGCTCAGCTCCTACACTACAAGCTACACGGCAAAAGTAGCTTGCTATGTCAACACTACAAGAAGATGAAGGCTCATAAAACTCCACTGTGATTTCAACGCGGACAGATGGCAGGATCTGCTAAACTCTTTGAAGTGTTTTACGAACGCTCTTTGAAGTATTTTAGAGGAACTCTCTTTGAAGTATTTCACGAACTCTCTTCGAACTATTTGGTAACAGAAGGCAACATAAGGCAAGGCTGTTTACGACCCACCCCCCTCTTGAAGCAGCTGTGGGCAGGCAGGGGGAGGAAAGTCAAATAAAGAAAGAGGAGGCCAAGCTTCTGGCAGAGCGTGGTCCAGGACTGTACAGAGGCCATGTCTCTCCTCAATATTGAGTCCAAATTGAATTCAGTCTCTGTTCGGTTCCTTGCCTTTTGTCTTGTTTAAAAGATGTCATCAGTGTTTGAACCTGACAAGAAGATTTACAGATATTACTGCTCCAGCAGTGATTACCCATTTTAATTTCAAGGATGGAGTGCCATCTCTGGGTTGGGGAGGAGCTCTTTCCCCAAGTGGAGGAGTTCAAGTACCTCGGAGTCTTGTTCACGAGTGAGGGGAGAGTGGATCGTGAGGTCGACAGGCGGATCGGTGCGGTGTCTTCAGTAATGCGGACGCTGTATCGATCCGTTGTGGTGAAGAAGGAGCTGAGCCGGAAGGCAAAGCTCTCAATTTACCGGTCGATCTACGTTCCCATCCTCACCTATGGTCATGAGCTTTGGGTTATGACCGAAAGGACAAGATCACGGGTACAAGCAACCGAAATGAGCTTCCTCCGCCGGGTGGCGGGGCTCTCCCTTAGAGATAGGGTGAGAAGCTCTGTCATCCGGGAGGAGCTCAAAGTAAAGCCACTGCTCCTCCACATTGAGAGGAGCCGGATGAGGTGGTTCGGGCATCTGGTCAGGATGCCACCCGAACGCCTCCCTAGGGAGGTGTTTCGGGCACGTCCGACCAGTAGGAGGCCACAGGGAAGACCCAGGACACGTTGGGAAGATTTACAGATATTACTGCTCCAGCAGTGATTACCCATTTTAATTTCAAGGATGGAGTGTCATCTGCGGGTTGGGGAGGAGATCTTTCCCCAAGTGGAGGAGTTCAAGTACCTCGGAGTCTTGTTCACGAGTGGGGGAAGAGTGGATCGTGAGGTCGACAGGCGGATCGGTGCGGTGTCTTCAGTAATGCGGACGCTGTATCGATCCGTTGTGGTGAAGAAGGAGCTGAGCCGGAAGGAAAAGCTCTTAATTTCCCATCCTCACCTATGGTCATGAGCTTTGGGTTATGACCGAAAGGACAAGATCAAGGGTACAAGCGGCCGAAATGAGCTTGTACGGTTGGCGGGGGCTCTCCGTTAGGGTTAGGGTGAGAAGCTCTGTCATCCGGGAGGAGCTCAAAGTAAAGCCGCTGCGCCTCCACATGGAGAGGAGCCGGATGAGGTGGTTCGGGCATCTGGTCAGGATGCCACCCGAACGCCTCCCTAGGGAGGTGTTTCGGGCACGTCCGACCAGTAGGAGGCCACAGGGAAGACCCAGGACACGTTGGGAAGATTTACAGATATTACTGCTCCAGCAGTGATTACCCATTTTAATTTCAAGGATGGAGTGCCATCTCCGGGTCGGGGAGGAGATCTTTCCCCAAGTGGAGGAGTTCAAGTACCTCGGAGTCTTGTTCACGAGTGGGGGAAGAGTGGATCGTGAGGTCGACAGGCGGATCGGTGCGGTGTCTTCAGTAATGCGGACGCTGTATCGATCCGTTGTGGTGAAGAAGGAGCTGAGCCGGAAGGCAAAGCTCTTAATTTCCCATCCTCACCTATGGTCATGAGCTTTGGGTTATGACCGAAAGGACAAGATCACGGGTACAAGCGGCCGAAATGAGCTTGTACGGTTGGCGGGGGCTCTCCGTTAGGGTTAGGGTGAGAAGCTCTGTCATCCGGGAGGAGCTCAAAGTAAAGCCGCTGCGCCTCCACATGGAGAGGAGCCGGATGAGGTGGTTCGGGCATCTGGTCAGGATGCCACCCGAACGCCTCCCTAGGGAGGTGTTTCGGGCACGTCCGACCAGTAGGAGGCCACAGGGAAGACCCAGGACACGTTGGGAAGATTTACAGATATTACTGCTCCAGCAGTGATTACCCATTTTAATTTCAAGGATGGAGTGCCATCTCCGGGTCGGGGAGGAGATCTTTCCCCAAGTGGAGGAGTTCAAGTACCTCGGAGTCTTGTTCACGAGTGGGGGAAGAGTGGATCGTGAGGTCGACAGGCGGATCGGTGCGGTGTCTTCAGTAATGCGGACGCTGTATCGATCCGTTGTGGTGAAGAAGGAGCTGAGCCGGAAGGAAAAGCTCTTAATTTCCCATCCTCACCTATGGTCATGAGCTTTGGGTTATGACCGAAAGGACAAGATCAAGGGTACAAGCGGCCGAAATGAGCTTGTACGGTTGGCGGGGGCTCTCCGTTAGGGTTAGGGTGAGAAGCTCTGTCATCCGGGAGGAGCTCAAAGTAAAGCCGCTGCGCCTCCACATGGAGAGGAGCCGGATGAGGTGGTTCGGGCATCTGGTCAGGATGCCACCCGAACGCCTCCCTAGGGAGGTGTTTCGGGCACGTCCGACCAGTAGGAGGCCACAGGGAAGACCCAGGACACGTTGGGAAGATTTACAGATATTACTGCTCCAGCAGTGATTACCCATTTTAATTTCAAGGATGGAGTGCCATCTCCGGGTCGGGGAGGAGATCTTTCCCCAAGTGGAGGAGTTCAAGTACCTCGGAGTCTTGTTCACGAGTGGGGGAAGAGTGGATCGTGAGGTCGACAGGCGGATCGGTGCGGTGTCTTCAGTAATGCGGACGCTGTATCGATCCGTTGTGGTGAAGAAGGAGCTGAGCCGGAAGGCAAAGCTCTTAATTTCCCATCCTCACCTATGGTCATGAGCTTTGGGTTATGACCGAAAGGACAAGATCACGGGTACAAGCGGCCGAAATGAGCTTGTACGGTTGGCGGGGGCTCTCCGTTAGGGTTAGGGTGAGAAGCTCTGTCATCCGGGAGGAGCTCAAAGTAAAGCCGCTGCGCCTCCACATGGAGAGGAGCCGGATGAGGTGGTTCGGGCATCTGGTCAGGATGCCACCCGAACGCCTCCCTAGGGAGGTGTTTCGGGCACGTCCGACCAGTAGGAGGCCACAGGGAAGACCCAGGACACGTTGGGAAGATTTACAGATATTACTGCTCCAGCAGTGATTACCCATTTTAATTTCAAGGATGGAGTGCCATCTCCGGGTCGGGGAGGAGATCTTTCCCCAAGTGGAGGAGTTCAAGTACCTCGGAGTCTTGTTCACGAGTGGGGGAAGAGTGGATCGTGAGGTCGACAGGCGGATCGGTGCGGTGTCTTCAGTAATGCGGACGCTGTATCGATCCGTTGTGGTGAAGAAGGAGCTGAGCCGGAAGGAAAAGCTCTTAATTTCCCATCCTCACCTATGGTCATGAGCTTTGGGTTATGACCGAAAGGACAAGATCAAGGGTACAAGCGGCCGAAATGAGCTTGTACGGTTGGCGGGGGCTCTCCGTTAGGGTTAGGGTGAGAAGCTCTGTCATCCGGGAGGAGCTCAAAGTAAAGCCGCTGCGCCTCCACATGGAGAGGAGCCGGATGAGGTGGTTCGGGCATCTGGTCAGGATGCCACCCGAACGCCTCCCTAGGGAGGTGTTTCGGGCACGTCCGACCAGTAGGAGGCCACAGGGAAGACCCAGGACACGTTGGGAAGATTTACAGATATTACTGCTCCAGCAGTGATTACCCATTTTAATTTCAAGGATGGAGTGCCATCTCCGGGTCGGGGAGGAGATCTTTCCCCAAGTGGAGGAGTTCAAGTACCTCGGAGTCTTGTTCACGAGTGGGGGAAGAGTGGATCGTGAGGTCGACAGGCGGATCGGTGCGGTGTCTTCAGTAATGCGGACGCTGTATCGATCCGTTGTGGTGAAGAAGGAGCTGAGCCGGAAGGCAAAGCTCTTAATTTCCCATCCTCACCTATGGTCATGAGCTTTGGGTTATGACCGAAAGGACAAGATCACGGGTACAAGCGGCCGAAATGAGCTTGTACGGTTGGCGGGGGCTCTCCCTTAGGGTTAGGGTGAGAAGCTCTGTCATTCGGGAGGAGCTCAAAGTAAAGCCGCTGCGCCTCCACATGGAGAGGAGCCAGATGAGGTGGTTCGGGCATCTGGTCAGGATGCCACCCGAACGCCTCCCTAGGGAGGTGTTTCGGACACGTCCGACCAGTAGGAGGCCACAGGGAAGACCCAGGACACGTTGGGAAGACTATGTCTCCCGGCTGGCTTGGGAACGCATCGGGATCCCCCAGGAGGAGCTGGACAAAATGACTGGGGAGAGGGAAGTCTGGGCTTCCCTGCTTAGGCTGCTGCCCCTGCGACCCGACCTCGGATAAGCGTGGAATTTCAAGGACCCCTAGTTTGACATGCGTTAAACTACAGACTCCCATTTAATCCATTGGCCCTCATGTATAATGTCAATGTTAATGTAACTGAGAGTGTACAAATGGGACCAATAAGGGTCCATTACTATTAACTACCTGTCATTTAGCTGGGGACACCCTACAACTACCTCTGGGGGTCCCCACACCCCACTCTATGTACCACCCGACACTGGTCGTAAGCCAACACTGTCAATGATGAGGACAGAAGAGGTTGTCGTACCATAAGTTGCAACATCTGCGTCTGGTTCAGCGCCTCTTTGGCCTCGCGCCTTGACCCGTCCATCTTCAACACCTCCTTGTAGACTTTGGAGGCATCGTCATACCTCTGCAGAAGCATATTAAAAGTATGCATTTAAAACACAAACCCTACAACAGTTGTTTTTGTTGTGAGGTACTCCCACAAGTCCACCGATGCAAACAAAGAGCCAATATCCATGTTCAGGTCAGTAGCGGGCATACCTTTAGTCCACAGAGAGCCTTGGCTTTACGAAAGAGACCTTTGACCCACATTGGTTCCATGAGGAGGGCGATTTCTGCGTCATTCAGGGCCTTGTCATACTGCTGCGTCTTCTCGTAGCAGAAGGAGCGATTCCCAAACAACCTGCCGGACAGAAATGGTGAAGCTCTTTGTCCAATTTTATTTCTTACAAAAAGGCTAACATTTGACAAACTAGTGACAAAAGGTTTAGTTTAGCAAGATAATATTGCTAAACTAGGGGTGCCCTTTACGTCGATGGCGAGTTAGCAGTCAAAGGTGGAGGGTGTGTCAGTCGATGGTGTAGGGCAGGGGTTCTCAAATGGGGGTACGCGTACCCCTGGGGGTACTTGAAGGTATGCCGTGAGATTTTTTTATAAATATTCTAAAAATAGCAACAATTCAAAAATCCTTTATAAATATAGATAAAAACCTACCTTTTTTTCCAAATAGTTCAAGAAAGACCACAACAAATGAGCAATATTTTGCACTGTTATACAATTTAATAAATGAGAAACTGATGACATAGTGCTGTATTTTACTTCTTTAAATCTTTTTCTTCAACCAAAAATGCTTTGCTCTGAGTAGGGGGTGCTTGAATTTTAAAAAAATTCACAGGGGGTACATCACTGAAAAAAGGTTGAGAACCACTGGTGTAGGGTGTGTCAGTCGATGGTGTAGGGTGTGTCAGTCGATGATGTAGGGTGTGTCAGTCGATGGTGTAGGGTGTGTCAGTGGATGGTGGAGGGTGTGTCAGTCGATGGCGGAGGGTGTGTCAGTCGATGGTGGAGGGTGTGTCAGTCGATGGTGTAGGGTGTGTCAGTCGATGGTGTAGGGTGTGTCAGTCGATGGTGTAGGGTGTGTCAGTCGATGGTGGAGGGTGTGTCAGTCGATGGTGGAGGGTGTGTCAGTCGATGGTGTAGGGTGTGTCAGTCGATGGCGGAGGGTGTGTCAGTCGATGGTGGAGGGTGTGTCAGTCGATGGTGTAGGGCAGTGGTTCTCAAATGGGGGTACGCGTACCCCTGGGGGTACTTGAAGGTATGCCGTGAGATTTTTTATAAATATTCTAAAAATAGCAACAATTCAAAAATCCTTTATAAATATGTGTCGGTCGATGGTGGAGGGTGTGTCGGTCGACGGAGGAGGGTGTGTCGGTCGACGGAGGAGGGTGTGTCGGTCGATGGAGGAGGGTGTGTCGGTCGATGGCAGAGGGTGTGTCAGTCGATGGAGGAGGGTGTGTCGGTCGACGGAGGAGGGTGTGTCGGTCGATGGAGGAGGGTGTGTCGGTCGATGGCAGAGGGTGTGTCAGTCGATGGCGGAGGGTGTGTCAGTCGATGGCAGAGGGTGTGTCAGTCGATGGAGGAGGGTGTGTCAGTCGACGGAGGAGGGTGTGTCGGTCGACGGAGGAGGGTGTGTCGGTCGACGGAGGAGGGTGTGTCGGTCGATGGAGGAGGGTGTGTCGGTCGATGGCAGAGGGTGTGTCAGTCGATGGCGGAGGGTGTGTCAGTCGATGGCAGAGGGTGTGTCAGTCGATGGAGGAGGGTGTGTCAGTCGATGGAGGAGGGTGTGTCGGTCGATGGAGGAGGGTGTGTCGGTCGATGGCGGAGGGTGTGTCGGTCGATGGCGGAGGGTGTGTCGGTCGATGGCGGAGGGTGTGTCGGTCGATGGCGTAGGGTGTGTCGGTCGATGGCGGAGGGTGTGTCGGTCGATGGCGGAGGGTGTGTCGGTCGATGGCGGAGGGTGTGTCGGTCGATGGCGGAGGGTGTGTCGGTCGATGGCGGAGGGTGTGTCGGTCGATGGCGGAGGGTGTGTCGGTCGATGGCGGAGGGTGTGTCAGTCGATTGTAGTAGGGTGTGTCGGTCGATGGCGGAGGGTGTGTCAGTCGATGGCAGAGGGTGTGTCAGTCGATGGAGGAGGGTGTGTCAGTCGATGGTGGAGGGTGTGTCGGTCGATGGAGGAGGGTGTGTCGGTCGATGGCGGAGGGTGTGTCGGTCGATGGCGGAGGGTGTGTCGGTCGATGGCGGAGGGTGTGTCGGTCGATGGCGTAGGGTGTGTCGGTCGATGGCGGAGGGTGTGTCGGTCGATGGCGGAGGGTGTGTCGGTCGATGGCGGAGGGTGTGTCGGTCGATGGAGGAGGGTGTGTCGGTCGATGGCGGAGGGTGTGTCGGTCGATGGAGGAGGGTGTGTCGGTCGATGGAGGAGGGTGTGTCGGTCGATGGAGGAGGGTGTGTCGGTCGATGGCGGAGGGTGTGTCGGTCGATGGCGGAGGGTGTGTCCGTCGATTGTAGTAGGGTGTGTCAGTCGATTGTAGTAGGGTGTGTCGGTCGATTGTAGTAGGGTGTGTCGGTCGACGGCGGAGGGTGTGTCGGTCGATGGCGGAGGGTGTGTCGGTCGATTGTAGTAGGGTGTGTCAGTCGATTGTAGTAGGGTGTGTCGGTCGACGGCGGAGGGTGTGTCGGTGGATGGCGGAGGGTGTGTCGGTCGATGGCGGAGGGTGTGTCGGTCGATTGTAGTAGGGTGTGTCGGTCGATTGTAGTAGGGTGTGTCGGTCGATTGTAGTAGGGTGTGTCGGTCGACGGCGGAGGGTGTGTCGGTCGATGGCGGAGGGTGTGTCGGTCGATTGTAGTAGGGTGTGTCGGTCGATTGTAGTAGGGTGTGTCAGTCGATTGTAGTAGGGTGTGTCGGTCGACGGCGGAGGGTGTGTCGGTCGACGGCGGAGGGTGTGTCGGTTGACGGCGAAGGGTGTGTCGGTCGACGGCGGAGGGTGTGTCGGTCGATTGTAGTAGGGTGTGTCGGTCGATTGTAGTAGGGTGTGTCGGGCGACGGCGGAGGGTGTGTCGGTCGACGGCGGAAGGTGTGTCGGTGGATGGCGGAGGGTGTGTCAGTCGATTGTAGTAGGGTGTGTCGGTCGACGGCGGAGGGTGTGTCGGTCGACGGCGGAGGGTGTGTCGGTTGACGGCGGAGGGTGTGTCGGTCGATGGGGGAGGGTGTGTCGGTCGATTGTAGTAGGGTGTGTCGGTCGATTGTAGTAGGGTGTGTCGGTCGATTGTAGTAGGGTGTGTCGGTCGACGGCGGAGGGTGTGTCGGTCGACGGCGGAGGGTGTGTCGGTGGATGGCGGAGGGTGTGTCGGTCGATGGCGGAGGGTGTGTCGGTCGATTGTAGTAGGGTGTGTCGGTCGATTGTAGTAGGGTGTGTCGGTCGATTGTAGTAGGGTGTGTCGGTCGACGGCGGAGGGTGTGTCGGTCGATGGCGGAGGGTGTGTCGGTCGATTGTAGTAGGGTGTGTCAGTCGATTGTAGTAGGGTGTGTCGGTCGACGGCGGAGGGTGTGTCGGTGGATGGCGGAGGGTGTGTCCGTCGACGGCGGAGGGTGTGTCGGTCGATTGTAGTAGGGTGTGTCGGTCGATTGTAGTAGGGTGTGTCAGTCGATTGTAGTAGGGTGTGTCGGTCGACGGCGGAGGGTGTGTCGGTCGACGGCGGAGGGTGTGTCGGTGGATGGCGGAGGGTGTGTCGGTCGATGGCGGAGGGTGTGTCGGTCGATTGTAGTAGGGTGTGTCGGTTGATTGTAGTAGGGTGTGTCGGTCGATTGTAGTAGGGTGTGTCGGTGGATGGCGGAGGGTGTGTCGGTCGATGGCGGAGGGTGTGTCGGTCGATTGTAGTAGGGTGTGTCGGTCGATTGTAGTAGGGTGTGTCGGTCGATTGTAGTAGGGTGTGTCGGTGGATGGCGGAGGGTGTGTCGGTCGATGGCGGAGGGTGTGTCGGTCGATTGTAGTAGGGTGTGTCGGTCGATTGTAGTAGGGTGTGTCGGTCGATTGTAGTAGGGTGTGTCGGTCGACGGCGGAGGGTGTGTCGGTCGATGGCGGAGGGTGTGTCGGTCGATTGTAGTAGGGTGTGTCGGTTGATTGTAGTAGGGTGTGTCAGTCGATTATAGTAGGGTGTGTCGGTCGACGGCGGAGGGTGTGTCGGTCGATTGTAGTAGGGTGTGTCGGTCGATTGTAGTAGGGTGTGTCGGTCGATTGTAGTAGGGTGTGTCGGTCGACGGCGGAGGGTGTGTCGGTCGATTGTAGTAGGGTGTGTCGGTCGATTGTAGTAGGGTGTGTCGGTCGATTGTAGTAGGGTGTGTCGGTCGACGGCGGAGGGTGTGTCGGTCGACGGCGGAGGGTGTGTCGGTCGATTGTAGTAGGGTGTGTCGGTCGATTGTAGTAGGGTGTGTCAGTCGATTGTAGTAGGGTGTGTCGGTCGATTGTAGTAGGGTGTGTCGGTCGACGGCGGAGGGTGTGTCGGTCGATTGTAGTAGGGTGTGTCGGTCGATTGTAGTAGGGTGTGTCGGTCGATTGTAGTAGGGTGTGTCGGTCGACGGCGGAGGGTGTGTCGGTCGACGGCGGAGGGTGTGTCGGTCGATTGTAGTAGGGTGTGTCGGTCGATTGTAGTAGGGTGTGTCAGTCGATTGTAGTAGGGTGTGTCGGTCGATTGTAGTAGGGTGTGTCGGTGGATGGCGGAGGGTGTGTCGGTCGATGGCGGAGGGTGTGTCGGTCGATTGTAGTAGGGTGTGTCGGTCGATTGTAGTAGGGTGTGTCGGTCGATTGTAGTAGGGTGTGTCGGTGGATGGCGGAGGGTGTGTCGGTCGATGGCGGAGGGTGTGTCGGTCGATTGTAGTAGGGTGTGTCGGTCGATTGTAGTAGGGTGTGTCGGTCGATTGTAGTAGGGTGTGTCGGTCGACGGCGGAGGGTGTGTCGGTCGATGGCGGAGGGTGTGTCGGTCGATTGTAGTAGGGTGTGTCGGTTGATTGTAGTAGGGTGTGTCAGTCGATTATAGTAGGGTGTGTCGGTCGACGGCGGAGGGTGTGTCGGTCGATTGTAGTAGGGTGTGTCGGTCGATTGTAGTAGGGTGTGTCGGTCGATTGTAGTAGGGTGTGTCGGTCGACGGCGGAGGGTGTGTCGGTCGATTGTAGTAGGGTGTGTCGGTCGATTGTAGTAGGGTGTGTCGGTCGATTGTAGTAGGGTGTGTCGGTCGACGGCGGAGGGTGTGTCGGTCGACGGCGGAGGGTGTGTCGGTCGATTGTAGTAGGGTGTGTCGGTCGATTGTAGTAGGGTGTGTCAGTCGATTGTAGTAGGGTGTGTCGGTCGATTGTAGTAGGGTGTGTCGGTCGATTGTAGTAGGGTGTGTCGGTGGATGGCGGAGGGTGTGTCGGTCGATGGCGGAGGGTGTGTCGGTCGATTGTAGTAGGGTGTGTCGGTCGATTGTAGTAGGGTGTGTCGGTCGATTGTAGTAGGGTGTGTCGGTCGACGGCGGAGGGTGTGTCGGTCGATGGCGGAGGGTGTGTCGGTCGATTGTAGTAGGGTGTGTCGGTTGATTGTAGTAGGGTGTGTCAGTCGATTATAGTAGGGTGTGTCGGTCGACGGCGGAGGGTGTGTCGGTCGATTGTAGTAGGGTGTGTCGGTCGATTGTAGTAGGGTGTGTCGGTCGATTGTAGTAGGGTGTGTCGGTCGACGGCGGAGGGTGTGTCGGTCGATTGTAGTAGGGTGTGTCGGTCGATTGTAGTAGGGTGTGTCGGTCGATTGTAGTAGGGTGTGTCGGTCGACGGCGGAGGGTGTGTCGGTCGACGGCGGAGGGTGTGTCGGTCGATTGTAGTAGGGTGTGTCGGTCGATTGTAGTAGGGTGTGTCAGTCGATTGTAGTAGGGTGTGTCGGTCGATTGTAGTAGGGTGTGTCGGTCGACGGCGGAGGGTGTGTCGGTCGATTGTAGTAGGGTGTGTCGGTCGATTGTAGTAGGGTGTGTCGGTCGATTGTAGTAGGGTGTGTCGGTCGACGGCGGAGGGTGTGTCGGTCGACGGCGGAGGGTGTGTCGGTCGATTGTAGTAGGGTGTGTCGGTCGATTGTAGTAGGGTGTGTCAGTCGATTGTAGTAGGGTGTGTCGGTCGATTGTAGTAGGGTGTGTCGGTCGACGGCGGAGGGTGTGTCGGTGGATGGCGGAGGGCAGTGGTCCCCAACCACCGGGCCGCGGCCCGGTACCGGTCCGTAGATCGATTGGTACCGGGCTGCACAAGAAATTTAAAAAATAAATACTTTTTTTTAATTTTTTTATTAAATCAACATAAAAAACACAAGATACACTTACAATTAGTGCACCAACCCAAAAAACCTCCCTCACACATTTACACTCATTCACACAAAAGGGTTGTTTCTTTCTGTTATTAATATTGTGGTTCCTACATTATATATCAATATATATCAATACAGTCTGTAAGGGATACAGCCCGTAAGCACACATGATTGTATTTTTTCATGACAAAAAATAAATAAATGTAAAAAAATACCATTTGACGAGAATCGGTACCCAATAGTTCGACGGGTACTAATAAAAGTACCGAATTCGGTAGACATCCATAGATAGGATAGACTATAGAAAGAAACCTATGAGACAAATATCTGAACAGTGGAGTTTTCCACTTACTTCCACTCCTTTGGGTTGAGCTTGATGGCCTCAGTGAAGCATCTGATGGCCTTGTCGTGTCGTCCTGCACTCGCCCAACAGTTGCCAAACTCTGAGAGGAGAAGCACTGTCAGAATAATTGTACCTAAGTTATCACAAAACTTTGTGTTACATTGAGTTCAGCTCGCCCTGCCAGAGGACAAAAGCTGCCTTTGATCCTACCAAGCAGAAGGCTTGTAAAACTCCACTGTGTAGGATGGGGAGCGACATGAAGGTGTCGGTTTCTTTCTTCTATTGTAATGCACAGGAAGATTTTGTCTTGACCCGAGATCTACAAAGCGGAGAGAAAGCAGGACCTGCCCAAGCTCCAGGCACCTCTTCTTTGAACTGTTTTTACGACCTTTTCTTTGAACTGTTTTGTAACAAAAGTGATGGCTGTTTACGACCCCCCTCCCTTAGAAACAGCTGTTGCCATGTAATCCGGGAAAGTCCAAATAAAAGAGGAGGCGTACAATCTTTTGGGAGACCGTACAAGAGTACAGCCCAGACGTTTCTCCTCAATTGAGCAAAATTGAATTCCTTCTCTGCTTAATTCCTTGCTTCTTGTCTTGTTTAATAGATGTCATCAGTGTTTGAACCTGACAAGCACTCTTCTTTCACTCACACGTACACGCACGTGATCACTGACCTGCCAGCTTAGCACTTTTCTGCATGTATTCCTCTACCATTGGATCTGTTGCTTTCTGGTCCAATGCAGGCTTGTGAGAACCCTGTGAGGGGGGAAAAAGGACAATTTCTATCGGCACAATCCGTAATACTCGCACCAGCTATGTTTAGTGGCAAATGGGACCGAATTGCTGGCATCGAACAGCTACTGTTGTTGAAGGAAAAGAACAATACAAAAAGTTCCAACCTCGCTGTCACTTCCACATTCATGGTCCTTCTTCGGAGCGTCGGGTGTGTCCGTCGACTTTTCCGTGACATCACCAGTGATATCGGAATGGAGGTCCTGGTGAGGAGAAGACACGAGGAGGTCTAAACCAACAACGTGCGGTAGAGCCAACAAGAATACAAAATCCACAATAAACCTTTTCCTGCGCTTGGTTGTCCTTCTCTGCCTCTGGGGGAGCTTGCGCACCAATTTGATGGACAGCCTCCTGGGGTTCGTCTCCCTCCGCCTGCTGAAGTAGTCCCAAAATGGTAAAACATCCTCTTTTCCGCTGCCATTGAAAAATGATGATCTAAACCAGGGGTGGCCATACTTTTTCTGCACTCCGTAGCTTGCTAGCTTGTGTGCGCTAGCTTTCTGAGACTCTTATTTTGTTAGCGCAGGCAGAATGAAGCAGGGCTTTTATTGTGAAGACAGGAACTGTGTTAAAGTTTGACGGCAGGTACGACGCGAGAGTCTTCCTGTCGGTCGTTTTTTCTTAATAATGATCTGGCAGCAGCCAGCGTCATCTCACAAGACCCTCGGGTGTTGTGAATGTCAATCAAGTGACGTCTTGGTGAAGATTGATGATCGCTAATATTTAGGTCTTTTACGATCGTGTGACACACCCTCAACCATGGACTGACACACCCTCAACCATGGACTGACACACCCTCCACCATGGACTGACACACCCTCCGCCATGGACTGACACACCCTCCACCATGGACTGACACACCCTCCGCCATGGACTGACACACCCTCCGCCATGGACTGACACACCCTCCGCTATCGACTGACACACCCTCCGCCATGGACTGACACACCCTCCGCTATCGACTGACACACCCTCCGCCATCGACTGACACACCCTCCACCATCCACTGACACACCCTCCACCATGGACTGACACACCCTCCGCCATCCACTGACACACCCTCCGCCATCGACTGACACACCCTCCGCCATCGACTGACACACCCTCCGCCATCCACTGACACACCCTCCGCCATCCACTGACACACCCTCCGCCATCCACTGACACACCCTCCGCCATCCACTGACACACCCTCCGCCATCCACTGACACACCCTCCGCCATGGACTGACACACCCTCCGCCATGGACTGACACACCCTCCGCCATGGACTGACACACCCTCCGCCATGGACTGACACACCCTCCGCCATCGACTGACACACCCTCCGCCATCCACTGACACACCCTCCGCCATCGACTGACACACCCTCCGCCATCGATTGACACACCCTCCACCATGGACTGACACACCCTCCGCCATCGACTGACACACCCTCCACCATGGACTGACACACCCTCAACCATAGACTGACACATCTTTTGCCATCGACTGACACACCCTCCACCATGGACTGACACACCCTCCACCACCGACTGACACACCCTCCGCCACGGACTGACACACCCTCCGCCACCGACTGACACACCCTCCGCCACGGACTGACACACCCTCCGCCATGGACTGACACACCCTCCCCCCTCCACTGACACACCCTCCCCATCGACTGACACACCCTACACCATCGACTGACACACCCTCCGCCATCGACTGACACACCCTCCCCATCCACTGACACACCCTCGGCCACCGACTGACACACCCTCCACCACCGACTGACACACCCTCCGCCATCGACTGACACACCCTCCCCATCCACTGACACACCCTCCCCATCGACTGACACACCCTCCGCCATCCACTGACACACCCTCCGCCATCCACTGACACACCCTCTGCCATCGACTGACACACCCTCCGCCATCGACTGAGACACACTCCACCATGGACTGACACACCCTCCACCATGGACTGACACACCCTCCACCATGGACTGACACACCCTCCGCTATCGACTGACACACCCTCCGCTATCGACTGACACACCCTCCGCCATCGACTGACACACCCTCCACCATGGACTGACACACCCTCCGCCACCGACTGACACACCCTCCGCTACCGACTGACACACCCTCCGCCATCGACTGACACACCCTCCACCATCCACTGACACACCCTCCGCCATCCACTGACACACCCTCCGCCATCCACTGACACACCCTCCGCCATCCACTGACACACCCTCCAACGTCGACTGACACACCCTCCGCCATCCACTGACACACCCTCCGCCATCGACTGACACACCCTCCGCCATCCACTGACACACCCTCCGCCATCCACTGACACACCCTCCGCCATCGACTGACACACCCTCCACCATCGACCGGTAGCTTGCGATCGACATAATGGGCATCCCTGCTTTGGCACACCCTCCGCGTTTGACCGCGAGCTCGCCATCGACGTAATGGGCACCAGTGCCTCCATGGAAATGCCCCCCCCCCCCTCTACCTCAAAGAACAGCTCACCCCCAAATCCTCCACACGACACCTCCGCTCCGGACAGGCTAACCTCCTCCAACCTCCGAGGACAAAGCTACCGGGCTTTCTGCTCCGCCGTTCCCAGTCTGTGGAACGCTCTCCCTGACCACCTGAGGGCACCACAGACTGTAAATGCTTTTAAAAAAAAGCCTCTTTTTTTTTTAGATATATGTATACTAGTTTTAGCTATTTTTATTTATTATCTTTTTTTTTTTTTTTAAATACACTGTAGCACTTTGAGGTTGTTTACTAAATTTAAAGTGCTTTTTTTTTTACAAATAAAATCTTTTATTATTATTATTATTATTATAATTACCCCTGGCCTAAACCAACATCGTGCGGTAGAGCCAATAAGAATACAAAATCCACAAAAACCTTTTCCTGCGAGTGGTTTTCTTCTTCATGTTCGTCGCTACCCTCGTCGCTGGAATTGGGATCGTTGTCGGGGGGAGCTCGCGCACCAAAGTGATGGACAACCTCCTGGGGTTCGTCTCCCTCCGCCTCCTGAAGTAGTCCCAAATAGGTAAAAGGTCCTCTTTTCTGCTGCCATCGAGAAATGATTATCTCGACTTACGTCTGGAATGTTCCTGCTCTCCTTTTCCAAGCGCTTCTTCTCATTTCTGCGCTGCTGACACAAAGAGGACGGTTGGCAGAATATTGTTCAAAGATGATGTCATGGTTTGAAAAGAAATACAAATACTGACCAGTTTCTTTCGCTTGTTCCTCGCGCTTTTATACTCACGTTGTTGCTGCTCTATAAGCGCTTGTTTTGCCTGTTTCTTTGCTTCCTAAAAGGAAGGCATGCAGAATACAGTAGAACAATGTGGCCATACAGTATCCACTGACACACCCTCCGCCATCAACTGACACACCCTCCGCCATCCACTGACACACCCTCCGCCATGGACTGACACACCCTCCGCCATCGACTGACACACCCTCCACCATCGACTGACACACCCTCCTCATCGACTGACACACCCTCCTCATCGACTGACACACCCTCCTCATCGACTGACACACCCTCCGCCATCGACTGACACACCCTGCGCCATTGACTGACACACCCTCCACCATTCACTGACACACCCTCCGCCATCAACTGACACACCCTCCGCCATCCACTGACACACCCTCCGCCATGGACTGACACACCCTCCGCCATCGACTGACACACCCTCCACCATCGACTGACACACCCTCCTCATCGACTGACACACCCTCCTCATCGACTGACACACCCTCCTCATCGACTGACACACCCTCCGCCATCGACTGACACACCCTGCGCCATTGACTGACACACCCTCCACCATTCACTGACACACCCTCCGCCATCCACTGACACACCCTCCGCCATTGACTGACAAACCCTCCCCCTCCACTGACACACCCTCCGCCATGGACTGACAAACCCTCCACCATCCACTGACACACCCTCCACCATCCACTGACACACCCTCCGCCATCCACTGACACACCCTCCGCCATCCACTGACACACCCTCCGCCATCCACTGACACACCCTCCGCCATTGACTGACAAACCCTCCCCCTCCACTGACACACCCTCCGCCATCGACTGACACACCCTCCGCCATCAACTGACAAACCCTCCACCATCCACTGACACACCCTCCGCCATCAACTGACAAACCCTCCCCCCTCCACTGACACACCCTCCGCCATCGACTGACACACCCTCCGCCATCGACTGACAAACCCTCCCCCCTCCACTGACACGCCCTCCGCCATCGACTGACACACCCTCCGCCAACGACTGACACACCCTCCACCATTGACTGACACACCCTCCCCCCTCCACTGACACACCCTCGCCATGGACTGACACACCCTCCACCATCGACTGACAAACCCTCCCCCCTCCACTGACACACCCTCCACCATCCACTGACACACCCTCCGCCATCGACTGACAAACCCTCCCCCTCCACTGACACACCCTCGCCATCCACTGACACACCCTCCACCATCCACTGACACACCCTCCGCCATCCACTGACACACCATCCGCCATCAACTGACAAACCCTCCCCCCTCCACTGACACACCCTCCACCATCAACTGACGCACCCTCCGCCATCGACTGACAAACCCTCCACCATCCACTGACACACCCTACACCATCGACTAACACACCCTCCCCATCGACTGACACACCCTCCGCCATCCACTGACACACCCTCCGCCATCGACTGACACACCCTCCGCCATCGACTGACACACCCTCCGCTATCGACTGACACACCCTCCACCATCGACTGACACACCCTCCACCATCGACTGACACACCCTCCGCCATCCACTGACACACCCTCCGCCATCCACTGACAAACCCTCCCCCTCCACTGACACACCCTCCTCATCGACTGACACACCCTCCGCCATCCACTGACACACCCTCCCCCTCCACTGACACACCCTCGCCATGGACTGACACACCCTCCGCCATCGACTGACACACCCTCCACCATCGACTGACACACCCTCCACCATGGAGTGACACACCCTCCACCATGGACTGACACACCCTCCGCCATCAACTGACACACCCTCCGCCATCAACTGACAAACCCTCCACCATCCACTGACACACCCTCCACCATCAACTGACAAACCCTCCGCCATCAACTGACAAACCCTCCCCCCTCCACTGACACACCCTCCCCATCGACTGACACACCCTCCACCATCGACTGACACACCCTCCACTGATGAAGAGTCCGAAAAATACGGTACGTTACTACTTATGAGGAAAATGGCTTTGTTTTTTGTTTTTTTGTACGATTCCGTCTTCGTCTGACCTTTTTCGGAAGGGATTACAAGCAAAAACCGAGGCACCACGATAGAAGGTGTGTAGCGTGCTCATCAACATGAAACTAGTACCTCCTCAGTGAGTTGTCGGATTTGAGGATGTGGCCCTGAAGGTTGCCGTGCAAAAGTGTCAGGCCAAAAGTCATCCTCGTCCTCGTCCTCATCCTGGCTGTCATCGTAATAGACGTACCGGTACGAGGAAAAGTCCAAACCTGCCAGACACGCACAAAGACAAGGTCAGAAAGACTCTGGACTTAGTGAAAATTCAAATGTACCACGTATTGCTGAAGTGGTCTTACCCAGTAACCTGAGGGCCATTGCTTCCATGAAGAGGGAGTGTCCACTCGTCATGTCAAACGTGGAATTCTAAGACAGGAGTTACTATTAACCAATGGGTATTTTCTAGCTCTTGTTGCGTTTTGGACCAGTTGTTCCTCCCAGGGAATTCAAGTCACAATTCGCTCCCAAGGTCTTTCCGACACTTAAAGCTGAGTTGAAAAACCACCAGAGACAGAATAGGTATTTTGTTGTATATTTTCAAAGCTTTGCCAATATACATTGATTGAGACCAGTCTAACCCTAGAACATTCTATTGCGCCTCCCAAAATGGTCTGTCTTCCCGATCCCACCACCCTCTCTCTCTCGTCCCATCTCTGTAGACAAAACAAATGCTAGTCAAAACACATTCCAAAGAACTCAAGGTTAACACACACAGTTTACTTGCAGAGCAGCAAGAGAAGAAATGGAAAACACAAGCTGTTTTCAAATATGACTATGAAATAAAAGAAGTACAACTTAAATTCGGATATACAGGTAAAAGCCAGTAAATTAGAATATTTTGAAAAACTTGATTTATTTCAGTAATTGCATTCAAAAGGTGTAACTTGTACATTATATTTATTCATTGCACACAGACTGATGCATTCAAATGTTTATTTCATTTAATTTTGATGATTTGAAGTGGCAACAAATGAAAATCCAAAATTCTGTGTGTCACAAAATTAGAATATTACTTAAGGCTAATACAAAAAAGGGATTTTTAGAAATGTTGGCCAACTGAAAAGTATGAAAATGAAAAATATGAGCATGTACAATACTCAATACTTGGTTGGAGCTCCTTTTGCCTCAATTACTGCGTTAATGCGGCGTGGCATGGAGTCGATGAGTTTCTGGCACTGCTCAGGTGTTATGAGAGCCCAGGTTGCTCTGATAGTGGCCTTCAACTCTTCTGCGTTTTTGGGTCTGGCATTCTGCATCTTCCTTTTCACAATACCCCACAGATTTTCTATGGGGCTAAGGTCAGGGGAGTTGGCGGGCCAATTTAGAACAGAAATACCATGGTCCGTAAACCAGGCACGGGTAGATTTTGCGCCAAGTCCTGTTGGAACTTGAAATCTCCATCTCCATAGAGCAGGTCAGCAGCAGGAAGCATGAAGTGCTCTAAAACTTGCTGGTAGACGGCTGCGTTGACCCTGGATCTCAGGAAACAGAGTGGACCGACACCAGCAGATGACATGGCACCCCAAACCATCACTGATGGTGGAAACTTTACACTAGACTTCAGGCAACGTGGATCCTGTGCCTCTCCTGTCTTCCTCCAGACTCTGGGACCTCGATTTCCAAAGGAAATGCAAAATTTGCATGGTTGGGTGATGGTTTGGGGTGCCATGTCATCTGCTGGTGTCGGTCCACTCTGTTTCCTGAGATCCAGGGTCAACGCAGCCGTCTACCAGCAAGTTTTAGAGCACTTCATGCTTCCTGCTGCTGACCTGCTCTATGGAGATGGAGATTTCAAGTTCCAACAGGACTTGGCGCAAAATCTACCCGTGCCTGGTTTACGGACCATGGTATTTCTGTTCTAAATTGGCCCGCCAACTCCCCTGACCTTAGCCCCATAGAAAATCTGTGGGGTATTGTGAAAAGGAAGATGCAGAATGCCAGACCCAAAAACGCAGAAGAGTTGAAGGCCACTATCAGAGCAACCTGGGCTCTCATAACACCTGAGCAGTGCCAGAAACTCATCGACTCCATGCCACGCCGCATTAACGCAGTAATTGAGGCAAAAGGAGCTCCAACCAAGTATTGAGTATTGTACATGCTCATATTTTTCATTTTCATACTTTTCAGTTGGCCAACATTTCTAAAAATCCCTTTTTTGTATTAGCCTTAAGTAATATTCTAATTTTGGATTTTCATTTGTTGCCACTTCAAATCATCAAAATTAAATGAAATAAACATTTGAATGCATCAGTCTGTGTGCAATGAATAAATATAATGTACAAGTTACACCTTTTGAATGCAATTACTGAAATAAATCAAGTTTTTCAAAATATTCTAATTTACTGGCTTTTACCTGTGTGTGTATATATATATATATATATATATATATATATATATATATATTATAGCTAGAATTCACTTAAAGTCAATTATTTCTTATATATATATATATATATTATAGCTAGAATTCACTTAAAGTCAATTATTTCTTTTATATATATATATATATATATATATATATATATTATAGCTAGAATTCACTTAAAGTCAATTATTTCTTATATATATATATATATATATATATATATATATATAAATATATATATATATATATAAATATATATATATATATATCCATCCATCCATTTTCTACCGCTTATTCCCTTCGGGGTCGCAGGGATATATATATATATATATATATATATATATATATATATATATATATATATATATATATGAAATACTTGACTTGGTGAATTCTAGCTGTAAATATACTCCTCCCCTCTTAACCACGCCCCCCACACCCACCCCCCCACCCCCCACCTCCCGAAATTGGAGGTCTCAAGGTTGGCAAGTATGGAATATGGCTTGAAAAGGATTTGCAAATCATTGTATTCCGTTTATATTTACATCTAACACAATTTCCCAACTCATATGGAAACGGGGTTTGTAATATGCTGTAAAAAAAAACAACATTGTGAATTTTACGGTGAAGTTGTGTTGCCAGTTTGTTTGTTTTTTACTGAAAAATCTTTTTTTTTCTTTTCACAAATATAATAATCGAATGCACAGCAATTAATTTTATAATACGAGGTGAATTCTTCTTATCCTTAGAATCCTCTTACTAATGACTCACCTTCACCAGTTGATTCCTGGGAATAGAAACTTACCGCCCTCGAACATTACAATAGGTATTTGTGAATTTGATTTGACAGAATGTAAGAGTAATACTGTGTTTGATGTAATAAATGACTATGAATACACTTTGTGTGACACTAATAGTGAAATAAATCCTCACTTGTCTGCTCATAGCTGATGACTTCTCTCCATAGATGAGCCTCTGTGTGCGGCCTGAGGGGACGACAACAGCAGCATTTGGACATAAATACAATTATTGATCACTTTAGGGAAAGAAACTGTCAACACTGCAGTTCCCGGGAAATGAAACCTAAGCACCGGCACTGAAATGTAACACTTGCCTTTGTAAACATCACTTCTTCGTGACATGTTGTCGCCGCTTGATTCTTTTCAGACTTCCTTCCCGCGGGTCTGTTTATTGCCTTCTGTTGTTTTGTTTGCCTCAGTCACTCGACCACCCTCTGGTCGAGTTTAGAAACCTTTGCGCAGAGCAGGCATGACCACGCCCCCGCGCTCCCCATCGCTCATTTGATTGGTCGCTGCAAAGTCCTTTTTTCTTCTTCTTCTTCTCTCCCTGATCGCTCATGCAGTGCGCCACTTTTGCCCCCATCGGTCGCCGAGGGAAAATTATTTTTATTTGTTTTGATTTTTATTTAGGCTCCCCATTAGCTGGTTGCCACAAAAAAACACTTGTCTTCCCAGGGTCCACAAACTCAATACAATTACAAGTTAAACCATATCATTATCTACAAATACATCGATTAAATAAACAGAAAAAAAATGGAAATAATAATAAATAAAATAAAATATAAACAGATACATATATATATATATATAAACATTTATATACATACACATATAGATGTATTTGTAGATATTACTTTGTTTTTTTTGTTTCTTTCTTTTTTTGGGGTGGGGTGGGTGGTATGGATGGGATATAAACAAAAATATTTTGACATTTAGGGCAGACAATAGATATATGATTTATGTGAATATGATGTAATGGATAGGAATGTCTGATGCTGGATGTCAATAAAGATAAAATAAAATAAAAAAATAAATAAAAAAGCATATCATTATAACCACAGATATCCTCTAAGGCAGGGGTGTCAAACTCGTTTTCATTGAGGGCCACATCACAGTTATGGTTGCTCCCAGAGGGCCACTTTTAACAATGAGTAATATATGAATATACATGTATATATTATATATATATATATATATATATATATATATATATATATATATATATATATATATATATATATGTATGTATGTATGTATGTATGTATGTATGTATGTATGTGTGTATGTATGTATGTATGTATGTATATATATATATATATATATATATATATATATATATACATATATATATAACATCCATCCATCCATTTTCTACCGCTTATTCCCTTCGGGGTCACGGGGGGCGCTGGAGCCTATCTCAGCTACAATCGGGCGGAAGGCGGTGTACACCCTGGACAAGTCGCCACCTCATCGCAGGGCCAACACAAATAGACAGACAACTTTCACACTCACATTCACACACTAGGGCCCATTTTAGTGTTGCCAATCAACCTATCCCCAGGTGCAATATATTTATTTACATAAACTACAACATTTTTTTTAAATTTTACTTTAAGAACTGGCAGCTCTTTTTTTTTTTTTGGAAAAAAAAAAGGATAACTCCCTATATGTGTATATGTATGTATTTATATGTATGTATGTGTATATATATATATATATATATATATGTCTTAATAAGGTTATCCAAAAAATAGTGCTCGATACCGTAGTAGAGCGCAATATATGTATGTGTGGGAAAAAAATCACAAGACTATTTCATCTCTACAGGCCTGTTTCATGAGGGGGGGTACCCTCAATCATCAGGAGATTTTAATGGGAGCATTCGCATACCATGGTTTATATAGGGCACAGAGTGGGTGGGTACAGGCTGGCGTAGGGGCGTGGTGATTGGCTCATGTGTTACCTAGGAGGTGTTTCCGTCTGTGGCGGCATGCTGTTACAATTTCGCTGCGCTTGTTGAGGGATGACAGGTCTGGACGGTAAATAATAAACAGTTTCTCTTTCAAGCATAGGTTGCATCTTTTATTACCACTATTGTAAGGTGTGCTGGATGCAAGAATTTGCCATGTTATTGAATATTCAACATTATTGTCTTTGAGGTCCCAAATGTGTTTGCTGAGTTCTGTGGTATTTCGCAGGTTTTTGTTCCAGATGGAACAATCACAAGGCTTCTTTCAGGAACAAAAACCTGCGAAATACCAGAGGCAATAAACAGACCCGCGGGATATATATATATATATATTATATATATTATATATATATATATATATATATATATACATATATATATATATATATATATATATATATATATATATATATATATATAACATGATCAATATATTTATTTACATAAGCTACAAAAAAAAATTCAAATTTTACTGGCAGCTTTTTTTTTTTTTTTAAAAAGGATTACTCCCTATATGTGTATATGTATGTATGTATATATGTATTTATATGTATGTATGTATATATATATATATATATACATATATATATATATATATATATATATATATATATATATATATATATATATACATATCTGTTTGTATTTTATTTTATTTCTGATTATTTATTATTATTAATGTATTATTTCCTATTTTATTTTTATTATTTCTTCTGTTTATTTAATCGATGTATTTGTAGATATTACTTGAATATGATGTAATGGATAGGAATGTCTGATGCTGGATGTCAATAAAAATAAATTGAAAAAAAAAAGAAAAACTGCCAGCTCAGTCACCAGAATTTTACAGTAAAAGCAGTGGGTTTTTACAGCATATAAACAATTTTAATAAATGGAATGGTATAAAAAAACACAATACCACTGTTATTAGCGGTAAAATTCAAGCAACAGAGCTGCCAGTTTTTTGTTGTTGTTTTTTTTCAACCGTAAAATCTTACTGTTTTAATAATGTTTTTGTTTGTTTTTTAATATTTTAGTGTCTTACCATATATGGAAAAAAATATTTGATTTGATTTTACGGTAAAAAAAAACCCCTAAAGTCAGGGGAATTTAACCATAAAATCTTGTTTTAATGTTTTTTTGGTTGTGGCAACCAGCTAATGGGGAACCTTAATAAAAATCAAAAGTAAATGGACAAATAAAAATCCTTTTCCCTCAGCGACCAATGGGGGGAAAAGTGGCGCACTGCATGAGAGATCAGCGAGAGAGGAAGAAGAAGAAGAAAGGACTTTGCAGCGACCAATCAAATGAGCGATAGGGAGCGCGGGGGGCGTGGTCATCCCTTCTCTGAACAAGGCTTTCTAAACTCGCGCCGCTTGGTCGGCTGTCTTCTTCTGCGCACTTCTTCTGCGCACTGCAACGAGTGAACACGCTCGTTAGCGCCACCTGTCGCATTGGAACGTTGCCCATAAAAAAAACAAAAAACATGTTAATAATTTAAACTAATTCATCGTAGCGCCGATGTAAAGAGGCGGTATGTGGTTGTATTGATGCGGTGATACCATTTTTTAATGATATATTTGTTCTTCCAGTTGTCAGGCTTGCAATGGTGGTGACAGTTGAGCGGGCGGAAGTGCGAGGTTACCAAGTGAGGGAAGCGCGCGTGTTGTGGCGGAAACATCAAAGCTTTCAAAGAGCTTCAGAGGAGCCTTCTTTCTTTTTCAAAAAAAAGGTAACTTTAAAGTCATCTTTCTTCACTTTCATGCACTTTGTTTGGGCTTCTAGCGACGCGTCGCTGCAACGCGGCGGCGAACGGCGAGGCTAATTTAGCTCTGTTGTTAGCTTAGCATTAGCACCCGTTAGCATCCGCCCGACAGCAAGCCTTTGCCTTTTTTTTTTTTAAATAATACAAATATAAATGTCTTCATGCCGTAATAATCATTGTTTTAACACTTGTGTCTTTGACGGCTGCTCGTTTGGCTAATAACATTAGCGACTACCGCGCGGAAACCTGTTGCTTTTTTAGCCGACTTCTAATACAGCTTGTCAGCCGAGTGTTTTTTATTTATTTATTTTTTAATTTTATAAACATTTATTTATAATATGCAACATTTACATACAGTCAATAAATAAAAAAATATCAAAACAAGTACAAAAACAGCGCCATGGCGGTTGTAAACTCAATAAAGTAACTAATATATAATGCTATATTTATATATATATATATGTATATACCGTATTTTCCGCACCATAAGCCGCCCTGGGTTATAAGCCGCGCCTTCAATGAACGGCATATTTCAAAACTTTGTCCACCTATAAGCAGCCCCGTGTTATAAGCCGCATCTAACTGCGCTAAAGGGAATGTCAAAAAAACAGTCAGATAGGTCAGTCAAACTTTAATAATATATTAAAAACCAGCGTGATGTGGGCGCGCATGGAGTCGTATATCAACATGGACAGAGCTGCGTGAAAAAAGCCACCCGGCCTCTTCGCGTAAACTTCCCTTAACCACTCGCTCATCTTTTCTTCATCCATCCATCCCTTCGAGTTAGCTTTTATGATGACGCCGGCTGGAAAGGTCTCTTTTGGCAAGGTCTTCCTTTTGAATATCACCATGGGTGGAAGTTTCTGGCCATTAGCATGGCAAGCTAGAACCACAGTGAAGGATGACTTCTCATTCCCTGTGGTGTGAATATTCACCGTACGTGCTCCCGTTGTATCCACAGTGCGGTTCACAGGAATATCAAAAGTCAGTGGAACCTCGTCCATGTTGATAATGTTCTCTGGCCGGATCTTTTTTTCAGCTATCTTGTTTTTACAATATGCACGGAAAGTAGCCAGCTTTTCTTGAAAGTCTTTAGGCAGTTGCTGTGAAATAGTAGTCCGTGTGCGGATGGAGAGATTGCGTCTTTTCATGAACGGGAAACCTGTCGCTTAGTAGGAGCCATTTTGTGGTCTTTACAGATGTAAACACACAAAGGAAATGAAACGTAATATCCGCGCGCTTCTTCTTCTTCTACCGGGGAGGGTGGTTGCTTACAGTAGAAGAAGAAGCGCTTCCTGTTCTATGGGGGCGGGTGCTTACCTTGGCGGTTGCTTGCGTAGAAGAAGAAGCACTTCCTCTTCTACGGGGAAAAAAGATGGCGGCTGTTTACCGTAGTTGCGAGACCGAAACTTTATGAAAATGAATCTTAATATTAATCCATATATAAAGCGCACCGGGTTATAAGCCGCACTGTCAGCTTTTGAGTAAATTTGTGGTTTTTAGGTGCGGCTAATAGTGCGGAAAATACGGTATATATATATATATATATATGTGTGTGTGTGTGTGTGTGTGTGTGTGTGTGTGTGTGTGTGTGTGTGTGTGTGTGTGTGTGTGTGTGTGTGTGTGTGTGTAACAAAATGTAAAGCCATAGGCTCGTACAAGTTCCATAAATACCGTATTTTCCGCACTATAAGGCGCACCGGATTATAAGGCGCACCTTCAACGAATGGCCTATTTTAAAACTTTGTTCATATATAAGGCGCACCGCATTATAAGGAGCATAGAATAGAGGCTGGGGTTACGTTATGCATCCCATAGTTGCGAGACCTGTTGTGAATCAATATTGGTCCATATACAGTTAGGTCCATAAATATTTGGACATTGACACAATTTTCAGTATTCCAGCACTGTACAACACCACAATGGATTTGAAATGAAACAATCAAGATCTGCTTTAAGTGCAGACTTTGAGCTTTAATTTGAGGGTATTTACATCCAAATCAGGTGAACGGTGTAGGAATTACAACACATTTTATAAGTGCCTTCCACTTTTTAAGGGACCAAAAGTAATTGGACAAACTGATATAATCATAAATAAAATTGTAATTTTTTAATACTTTGTTGCAAATCCTTTGCAGTCAATGACAGCCTGAAGTGTGGAACACATAGACATCACCAGACGCAAGGTTTGGTCCCTTGTGATGCTTTGCCAGGCCTCTGCTGCAGCTGTCTTCACTTCCTGCTTGTTCTTTGGGCATTTTCCCTTCAGTTTTGTCTTCAGCAAGTGAAATTCATGCTCAATGGGATTCAGGTCAGGTGATTGACTTGGCCATTGCAGGATATTCCACTTCTTTGCCTTAAAAAACTATTTGGTTGCTTTCGCAGTATGCTTGGGGTCATTGACCATCTGCATTGTGAAGCGCCGTCCAATGACTTTTGAAGCATTTGGCTGAATATGAGCAGATAATATTGCCCCAAACACTTCACAATTCATTCTGCTGCTTTTGTCAGCTGTCACATCATCAATAAATATAAGAGATCCAGTTCCACTGGCAGCCATGCATGCCACTACCACCACCATGCTTCACTGATGAGGTGGTATGCTTTGGATCTTGAGCAGTTCCTTCCCTCCTCCATACTCTTCTCTTTCCATCATTCTGCTACAAGTTGATCTTGGTCTCATCTGTCCATAAGATGTTGTTCCAAAACTGCACAGGCTCTTTTACATGTTTCTTGGCAAACTCTAATCTGGCCTTCCTGTTTTTGAGGCTCACCGATGGTTTACACCTTGTGATGAAACCTCTGTATTTCCTCTGGAGAAGTCTTCTCTTAATTGTTGACTTGGACACAGATACACGTAACTCCTGGAGACTTTTCTTCATCTGGCCAACTGTTGTGAAGGGCTTTTTCTTGACAAGGGAAAGGATTTTTCTGTCATCCACCACACTTGTTTTCCGTCGGTCTTTTGGTGTTGCTGAGCTCACCAGTGTGTTCTCTCTTTTTAAGAATGTACCAAACAGTTGATTTGGCCACACCTAATGTTTTTGCTATCTATCTGATGGCTTTGTTTTGATTTTTCAGCCTAATGATGGCTTGCTTCACTGATAGTGACAGCTCTTTGGACATCATATTAAAAGATGACCTCCCCAGATTCCAAATGAATACACCACACTTGAAATGCCATCTAGGCCTTTTATCTGCTCTTTGTAAATGAAATAAATGAAAAAAAAACAAGGGAATAACACAAACGTGGCCATGGAACAGCTGAGTAGCCAATTGTCCAATTACTTTTGGTCCCTTAAAAAGTGGAAGGCACATATAAAATGTGTTGTAATTCCTACACCGTTCACCTGATTTGGATGTAAATACCCTCAAATTAAAGCTCAAAGTCTGCACTTAAAGCACATCTTGATTGTTTCATTTCAAATCCATTGTGGTGTTGTACAGAGCTGGAATACTGAAAATTGTGTCAATGTCCAAATATTTATGGACCTAACTGTATAAGGCGCACCGAATTATAAGGCGCACTGTCAGCTTTTGGGGAAATTGGAGGTTTTTAGGTGCGCCTTATAGTGCGGAAAATACGGTAATCCAAATTTGGAACACAGCATCATCGTTTTTTCATAAACCTTTCTTTATAACATGCAACAATCAAGAAATAAAAACTAATCAAAACAAGTACAAAAACAGCGCCAGGGCGGTTGTAAACACAATAATGTAACTAAAATAGAATGCAATATATATATATATATATATTAGGGCTGCAGCTAACGATTAATTTGATAATCGATTAATCTGTCGATTATTACTTCGATTGATCGATTAATAATCGGATAAAAGAGACAAACTACATTTCTATCCTTTCTAGTATTTTATTGAAGAAGAAGAAACAGCATACTGGCACCATACTTATTTTGATTATTGTTTCTCAGCTGTTTGTACATGTTGCAGTTTGTAAATAAAGGTTTATCAAAAAAATAAAAAAAATAAAAACAAATTGCCTCTGCGCATAGCATAGTTCCAACGAATCGATGACTAAATTAATCGCCAACTATTTTTATAATTGATTTTAATCGATTAGTTGTTGCAGCCCTAATATATATATATATATATATATATATATATATATATATATATATATATATATATATATATATATATATATATATATATATATATATATATAACAAAATGTAAAGCCATAGTCTCTCACAAGTTCCATAGATAATCCAAATTTGGAACACAGCATCATCGTTTTCACAGATTTTTGGTTGTTAGAGGTAGAGAGTGTTTTAAAGTAAAGTTCTAATTCTTTTTAAAGGCACAAAAAACAGGTCGGGTATTGAGAAACTTACATTTATATGTAGTATATAACCTATATTTATAAAATGCAACATTTACATACAATCAAGAAATAAAAAAAATAATCAAAACAAGTACAAAAACAGTACAAAACTGCGCCAGGGCGGTTGTAAACTCAAAGTAACTAATATATATATATATACATACCTGCCAACTACTCCGGTTTTCTCGTAATTAGTACGGTTTTCATCAACCTATTCCGGGTTACGGTTGCAGTGATAAAAAATACGTTTTTTCATTAATTAAAAAAAAACATTTAAAAAAAAGTTTTATTCACGAAATCGCGTAACAACAATGACAATCGACACTGCTTCCCGTAACTTCCTATCGAGCCATTCCGAATGCCATGCGCGAGGCTATTTATAGCACCGCTGCCAAGCACGAGGCACCTGTTGCCATTGTTTCCAAACGAACGAACGATCATGGAATCAGCCGGAGAAAAATCGCAAACGAGTCTTAAACCGAAAAGAAAACTGCAGTCATTCCGTGAAGAATATTCAAAAGCCTATCCGGGAATAATTATCCGTTCCAAAAAGGGTGAAAACTACGCCAATTGCACCTTGCGCAGACAAGATTTTTCGATCGGACACGGAGGAATTAGCGATGTAAAAGACCACGTTGGGACAAAAAAAACACAAGTCTAATGCCGTTGCTAAATTTGGATTTTAGCCACAAAAAGGTAATGACACCAATGTTATCTATTGGAATTGTTTAGTACTGTTATACTGTTAAAAGTGTTTATACTATTTATGCTTTCAAGTCCAAGTTGAAGAAATCTTGTTAAATGTTGACAGCATAACTACCAAAATACAGAAGTATGTCCTTAATATTTTTGCAGTGCTATTTCTGTTGAAAAGTTCAAATGATTACATTAGAGATGTGATGTGCCACTTTTCAAGTGTCTGATGGCTTCAATTAATTTTCATTAATTTTGAATTCTTTTGAAAGGCTTACAAAAAAACTACATTTGAATTGTAATTCCATGCTATTGACAGGACTATTAATTTTAATGAAGTTAGCTTACCATGTTTACAGTATGATAATTGTGATAGAAATGTGAATTTTAGGCACAGAATATTTTTTACAATTGAACAAGGCAGTAGATTATACAAGCTTGGACAGAAAGTTAATAATGACACCAATTTTTTTTTTAATGGAATTGTTTAGTACTGTTTTACCATTTGTTTACTGTAAAAAGTGTTTATACTGTTTATACTTTCAATTAACAAATTGAAGTCTTGTGTTGACAGGATAACTGGCATTAACTGTCAAAATAATTTCAAACTATTGAAGTTATAACCTACTCAGTGGCCTAGTGGTTAGAGTGTCCGCCCTGAGATCGGTAGGTTGTGGGTTCAAACCCCGGCCGAGTCATACCAAAGACTATAAAAATGGGACCCATTACCTCCCTGCTTGGCACTCAGTATCAAGGGTTGGAATTGGGGGTTAAATCACCAAAAATGATTCCCGGGCGCGGCCACCGCTGCTGCCCACTGCTCCCCTCACCTCTCAGGGGGTGATCAAGGGTGATGGGTCAAATGCAGAGAATAATTTCGCCACACCTAGTGTGTGTGTGACAATCATTGGTACTTTAACTTTAACTTTAGCTTACAGAATAAACATGTCAATCAACCCATATGATTTTTGCTGTAATATTTTTGTTTTGAAAAGTCACTGTGACTGATAGAAAAGTGATGGTTTTAGCAACATTTTAACCTGTCTGAATGCAATCAATCATTTTGCGTCGGGGGGCGAACTGAACCCCCCACCAGGACTTTGTCCTGGACCTACCGGGTCCTGCGGCCCCTGGACCCTGGCTACTAGGTTTTTCTGATTTCAAAAGTTGGCAGGTATGAGTAAAGATAAAGGTGAAGTTATAACACTGAAACACCCTCAGGAAGAGGTGCTTTAAGACATGGCTAGCGAGCTACTTCTAAATCACTAATCCTGGCCTCCATGGCGACAAATAAAGTTTCTTACATGTAGCATTATCACTGGAGGACGGGGAATAGCTAAACATGCTAACACCGCTAACAAAAGCTAGCGTGCATGAATGTAAACATGGGTGGATCTACACCTGACATCCACTGTTATGATACCAAGTACAAGAGCGTATCTAGTCGATACTAATATGATTACATCGATATTTTTTATCTTCACAAAATATTTTTATTTTTTATTTATATTATGTTTGATTGGCAACACTAAAGTTGGCCCTCGTGTGTGAATGTTGTCTGTCTATCTGTGTTGGCCCTGCGATGAGGTGGCGACTTGTCCTGGGTGTACCCCGCCTTCCGCCCGATTGTAGCTGAGATAGGCTCCAGCACCCCCCGCGACCCCGAAGGGAATAAGCGGTACAAAATGGATGGCTGGATATATATATTATGTTTATAAAGGACACATGAGTACTTTGAATATGACCAATGTATGATCCTGTAACTACTTGGTATCGCATCGATACCTAAATGTGTGGTATCATCCAAAACTAATGTAAAGTATCAAAGAAGAGAAGAATAAGTGATTATTACATTTTAACAGAAGTGTAGATAGAACATGTTAAAACAGAAAGTAAGCAGATATTAACAGTAAATGAACAAGTGGGTTAATCAATTTTTACAGTTTGTCCCTCATAATGTGTACAAAATAATAGGTGTATAAATGACACAATATGTTACTGCATAGACTAATTAGGAGTCTTTGTTTGTTTACTTACTACTAAAAGACAAGTTGTCTAGTATGCTCACTATTATATTTAAGGACTAAATGACAATAATAAACATATGTTTCATGTTCACTAACATTTTTTGTTACAATAAAGACAATAATGACATTTTTTGTGGTCCCCATTATTCATTTTGGTGCCGGTACCATGCAATTGAGCATGAAGTGTTTAATGAGCCAATATGGCACAAATGCTATGCAGACAAGTTGCCATTAAACGTGGTAAATAATGTGCATCACAAATAAACAGGACTTGGATCGGCTCATGTTTCTTCTGCACTTCCAGGCTTGTCTGTGTGGGAGACTGAAGATGAAGACATGAGTCAGTCTTGTGAAGCCATCAAAGTGGACCGGGTGAGAAGTCTACAAGGGTCCAGGCTGAACCATCCACAGCTAGGTAAAGCACACTTCTAAAATGACACTGGAGCGTTGTGTGTGTGTGTGATTGTTTCTGTCTTTTGTGTCAGCAGAATTCCAGGACAGCAATTTGTCTCCAGGTCTTGTCTTGCTGCCAGCCAACCCTCCAGCAGGAGCCAATGTCACCCAATATTCCTTCTTCCAAACAAGCGACATGGAATTTCAGCCGTTACGGTAAAAAAGAAGTCATTGTTTATAGTCCAGTCCTTTTTTTGCCTGGTGTACTTTCATGTGTGTGTTAACACTGCAAGTTGTGTATAGAAACAACTTGACACACACTTGGGGCTGCAACCCTTATTTTGTCAACAAAAGAGCTTGTATTTTGTTGCTTCGATGATTGGTTGAGTGCAGGGGTGTCAAAGTGGGCCGTGTCTAACAGTGAATACTATTATTACACCATTTTTTAATGCATTTTATTAGTAGATTAAAAAAAAACTAAAATGTAAAAAAAAAGAAGAAAAAAAGGATAAGTTGCTATTAGGGATTTCCGATAATATCGGCCTGCCGATATTATTAGCCGATAAATGCGTTAAAATGTAATATCGGAAATTATCGGTATCGTTTTTTTTATTATCGGTATCGGTTCTTTAAATTTTTAAATTTTTTATTAAATCAACATAGAAAACACAAGATACACTTACAATTAGTGCACCAACCCAAAAAAACTCCCTCCCCATTCTCTAATTTTTAGAGATGTCCGATAATATTGGCCTGCCGATATTATCGGCTGATAATTGCGTTAAAATGTAATATCGGAAATTATCGGTGTCGTGTGTTTTATTATCGGTATCGTTTTTTCAAGCATTTTATTTGTATTAACTAGAGATTTTTTGCCGATATTCCAATATTGTCCAACTCAGAATTACCGATTCCGATATGAACCGATACTGATATATACAGTTGTGGAATTAACACATTATTATGCCTAATTTTTAGAGATGTCCGATATCGGATAAATGCGTTAAAATGTAATATCGGAAATTATTGGTGTCGTTTTTTTTTTATTATCGGTATCGTTTTTTATTTATTTATTTATTATTTTTATTTTTTTATTAAATAAACATAAAAAACACAAGATACACTTACAATTAGTGCACCAACCCAAAAAAAACCTCCCTCCCCCATTTACACTCATTCACACAAAAGGGTTATTAATATTGTGGTTCCTACATTATATATCAATATATATCAATACAGTCTGCAAGGGATACAGTCCGTAAGCACACATGATTGGTCCACTAATAGTACTAACCTTTAACACTTCATTTTACTCATTTTCATTCATTACTAGTTTCTATGTAACTGTTTTTATATTGTTTTACTTTCTTTTTTATTCAAGAAAATGTTTTTAATTTATTTATCTTATTTTAAAGTGGAATATATTATTTAAATCTGTGTGTTGGACAACACGGACCAGAGTTTTTTAAAAACTGGATCTGGATCGGCATTTTCCCATGCCTTGCCGATACGCATTTTTTGGCAAATATCGGCATCCGATCCAAATATCGGATCGGGACATCCCTAATCTAGTGTGTGTGTGACAATCATTGGTACTTTAACTTTAACCTTAATACAACAAATCCCAATTACCATGTATTATTATTATTATTCTGTACATATGTAGCATCATCTACAACAAAACTTGTGAATTTGGACTCATGTCATGAATCACACATGAAGTTAGAAGGGGTCCGTGCCCGTGTGGCCCGACCTTGCGCTGGGGGGTCTCTGTTGGTGACTTGATGTGGTGGCGGCGCGGCCCCCGTGTCTGGTCTGGATGCTGTGTCTCGGTTGTTTGGGCGGTGGTGTGTTTGTGCGGGTTTGGGTTGGGGTGAGGGGCCTTTTGGTGGGGGGGGGGTGTTGGTGTCTCTTGTTTGCGTGTTGGCGTTCGGGCTGACTGGCGGGCTGGCGCCCGCTGGTCTCCGTGGTCCTGGTGGCGTGTGGTTGCTGGTCGCAGTTTTTTTTGATCGCTTTGATTTGATTGGCTGGTGCTGGCTGTCTGGGGTTATTGCGGCTGCTGTTTCTGCTGCCGTTTGTTTGTGGTGTGGGCGCCCATGGCTGCTGGGTCTGGTGCAGGGGTGTGGCTGATGTTGTGACTGGTGGCAGCGCGTGATGGCTGTCGGGGCTGACGAACTGTGTATATGTATGTATATGTGTGTGTATGTATGTATGTATATATATGTGTATGTGTACATATGTGTATGTATATGTATATATGTGTATGTGTGGGTATGTATACATGTATGTGTATGTATATATGTATGTATGTATGTATGTATATTTCTGGGGGTACGCTCTGGGCCTGCCTGTCAGACGGGGGTCGACGCCTCAGGCTACTGCATCCGAACTGCGTGTCTGGAGCTCCTGGGTCCCGCTGTCCATCCCTTCCGGGTGCCCGTCTTGGTTGGGGCCTGTTGGGCCTAGTCCCTGCGTCTATTGTGGTAGCTTGGTGCTGCAAGATATTCCGAGATGCTGCGAGTCAGCCAGTTGCTGGGGTAGTGACCTTGTTTGTCAGCATGTCTGTGATCTTCTTTTAATTCTTTTTTTTAATTTTTGTATTTTTTAATATATTTTAGTAATATTATTTTTTAATTTTTCCCCTCCCTCAGGGGGGGGGCTCGGCGGGGCGGTTGCTGGTTGTTCCATCTCCATCGTTGGGGTCCCTGCAGGTGGGGTGGGTGGTTCCCGTGGCCCTGTGCCTGGGTGGTCCTGCGGCGGCCGATTTGGGTGGGGTGGCCGGGGGCTGGCCTCGCCGCGCTCTCCGGGGGTGGGGGTGGGCTCGTGGGGGCCCGGTTGCTGGTGGGGCGGGGGCGGGGTCGGTCTTCCCGTCCGGTTGCGGGGAGTCTCTGGGTCCCTCGGGCGGGGCGTCTCGCCTTTCTGCCCGGCTGCACTAAATGATAATATAAATACATTTAATAAAGTCAAATACAAATAAGGCAACAAGAGAAGTATCCTACACTTCTCTTTTGTAAAGTCAATCTGAACAGCCGACATGGGCATCTACATCAACTATATGATTTGCCTGAGAAGCTGGACAGGACACAAAAAAAAAAAGAAAAAAAAGAAGGGGATACATGTTGCTTCAGCATATTCATGTGGGCCCAGATAATGTGTCCCCAGTCCTCTATCTTAGCTCCGCCCTTCTCGCGGGCCGGATAAAACCTGTTCACGGGCCGTACGTTTGACACCCCTGACTTATAGCATCTCTATCTAGCAGTCACACTCACTTTCTGAAGGAGCTCACATTTGTGTTATTGTGTTATGATTTCCTAGAGGCTGCCCTGACTTGTCCATGGCATCGGAGAGGACTGGCACTCCGCCAGCGGGTGGCGCCACACATGAGTCCGATGAAGCGTCATTGTCCCAGCACCTGCTGGCCCAGGAGACCATGGTCCCCGAGAGTGGATCCAGCGGCTGCTGTTCGCCGTCCCAGCTTACTTCAACTTCAGAGGACGGCACGACAGAGGAGAAGAGAGAAAAAGTCAACGCCGCCAAGGGCAGGCGCTTGGCGACACCCGCGCCTTCACCGCGCCCCGGCATCGACGCCAGCGGCGTTATAAGACAGCGTCCTCCGGGTAAGGCCGCGGAGGTCAGTAACGTCACCTCAGGATCTCGCAGCACGCGGCCCGACGCCACCAGCGAGTTGCTGTACAGAGAACTGATGTCCCAAAGCGACCCCAGATCGACCTCGCAAGAACCTCAACCGGTCACATCCTACTGTCCCGATTCATCTGACAGCGGGACAAGTGTGACCAGATCGGACCGGGAGTGTGGTCCTGTTTCAACAAACATGGAGCCATCCCTGTGGGGCTCAGGCAACCCGACGGGTATGGAGGAGTCCTACAGGGGTTTCATGCCGCAGTCTCAATCAACACCAGGAAGTGTCAAGGTCCCGCCCAAATCTAGCGTCAAGCCCAAATCAAGGAGACTCTCAGCAATCTGGTCCAATAATGGGAGTTCCTGTCAGCCCACGTCTCCACCGCCAACTGCCACTGAGCACCAAGACCAGACCACCGCATCCAGAGTCCAGTCCCTTCCGACTCTCAACTACATGCAGAAAGTCGATGCTTGGAGAGAAAGTCAGAGCTCCAGCAAGACGCCGCTGTTTGATACCATGGCTCTGCAGTCAGGCAGCCTGGACCGCATCCTGAGTGACGGGGCCAAAGGGCCTGCTGCTACTGAGAGCTGCTCTGCGGCACCAAGCAGAGGGGTGTCCATGGTTGGAAACAAGGCCGCCGCTTCCTCCTCCCTCACGACGCGCCAGCATCACAGCTCACCGCCAATCGACACGGGCCGCCTCAGCAACATGGCGCCGCTGGATTCTCACCTGCTCGCTGGAGCCCAGGGCAGCAAGAGCAGCCAGGTGAAATTAGGAGCCTCACTGGGCGCTGCTTGCTGGACCTCCAAGCCCAAACATGCAGGGATGAACACCCAACACCAAATGACGGTAAAAACAAAAAAGCACAGATGTTCTTTCAAGCATTTTATTTGTATTAACTTGAGATTTTTGGACGATATCCGATATTATCCAACTCAGAATTACCGATTCCGATATGAACCGATACTGATGTATACAGTTGTGGAATTAACACATTATTATGCCTAATTTTTAGAGATGTCCGATAATATCGGCCTGCTGATAAATGTGTTAAAATGTAATATTGGAAATGATCGGTGTCGTTTTTTTTTATTATCGGTATCGTTTTTTTATTTTTTTATTTTATTTTTTTATTTTTTTAATTAAATCAACATAAAAAACACAAGATACACTTACAATTAGTGCACCAACCCAAAAAAACCTTCCTCCCCCATTCACACAAAAGGGTTGTTTCTTTCTGTTATTAATATTGTGGTTCCTACATTATATATCAATATATATCAATACAGTCCGTAAGCACACATGATTGTGCGTGCTGCTGCTCCACTAATAGTACTAACCTTTAACATACCTGCCAACTACTCCGGTTTTCCCGTAATTAGTACGGTTTTCATCAACCTATTCCGGATTACGGTTGCAGTGATAAAAAATACAGTTTTTCATTAATTAAAAAAAATATATTTTTAAAAAGTTTTATTCACGAAATCGCGTAACAACAATGACAATCGACACTGCTTCCCGTAACTTCCTATCGAGCCATTCCGAATGCCATGCGCGAGGCTATTTATAGCACCGCTTGCCATTGTTTCCAAACGAGCGAACGATCATGGAATCAGCCGGAGAAAAATCGCAAACGAGTCTTAAACCGAAAAGAAAACTGCAGTCATTCCGTGAAGAATATTCAAAAGCCTATCCGGGAATAATTATCCGTTCCAAAAAGGGTGAAAACTACGCGAATTGCACCTTGTGCAGACAAGATTTTTCGATCGGACACGGAGGAATTAGCGATGTAAAAGACCACGTTGGGACAAAAAAACACAAGTCTAATGCCGTTGCTAAATTTGGATTTTAGCCACAAAAAGGTAATGACACCAATGTTATCTATTGGAATTGTTTAGTACTGTTATACTGTTAAAAGTGTTTATACTATTTATGCTTTCAAGTCCAAGTTGAAGAAATCTTGTTAAATGTTGACAGCATAACTACCAAAATACAGAAGTATGTCCTTAATATTTTTGCAGTGCTATTTCTGTTGAAAAGTTCAAATGATTACATTAGAGATGTGATGTGCCACTTTTCAAGTGTCTGATGGCTTCAATTAATTGTCATTAATTTTTCATATTTTGAATTCTTTTGGAAGGCTTACAAAAAAACTACATTTGAATTGTAATTCCATGCTATTGACAGGACTATTAATTTTAATGAAGTTAGTTTACAGTATGATAATTGTGATAGAAATGTGAATTTTAGGCACAGAATATTTTTTACAATTGAACAAGGCAGTAGATTATACAAGCTTGGACAGAAAGTTAATAATGACACCAATTTTTTTTTAATGGAATTGTTTAGTACTGTTTTACCATTTGTTTACTGTAAAAAGTGTTTATACTGTTTATACTTTCAATTAACAAATTGAAGTCTTGTGAAAGATTGACAGGATAACTGGCATTAACTGTCAAAATAATTTCAAACTATTGAAGTTAGCTTACAGAATAAACATGTCAATCAACCCATATGATTTTTGCTGTAATATTTTTGTTTTGAAAAGTCACTGTGACTGATAGAAATGTGATGGTTTTAGCAACATTTTAACCTGTCTGAATGCTAATAATCATTTTGCGTCGGGGGGGCGAACTGAACCCCCCACCAGGACTTTGTCCTGGACCTACCGGGGCCTGCGGCCCCTGGACCCTGGCTACTAGGTTTTTCTGATTTCAAAAGTTGGCAGGTATGCTTTAACACTTCATTTTACTCATTTTCATTAATTACTAGTTTCTATGTAACTGTTTTTATATTGTTTTACTTTCTTTTTTTATTCAAGAAAATGTTTTTAATTTATTTATCTTATTTTATTTTATTAATTTTTTTTCAAAGGACCTTATCTTCACCATACCCGGTTGTCCAAATTAGGCATAATAATGTGTTAATTCCACGACTGTATATATCAGCTGATATCGGTATCGGTTGATATCAGTATCGGTAATTTAAGAGTTGGACAATATCGGATATCGGCAAAAAGCCATTATCGGACATGCCTACTAATTTTGTTGTGATGCCCCGCTGGATGCATTAAACGATGTAACTTTACCATGAATTGATTTAAGTGGACCCCGACTTAAACAAGTTGAAAAACTTATTGGTGTGTTACCATTTAGTGGTCAATTGTACGGAATATGTACTGTACTGTGCAATCTACTAATACAAGTTTCAATCAATCAATCACAAACAAGTTTTTCCAAAATAAGAGAACAACTTCAACTCCAGTTATGGAAAAAAATGCCAACATGGCACTGCCATATTTATTATTGAAGTCACAAAGTACTTTTTTTTTTTTTAACATGCCTCAAAACAGCTTGGAATTTGGGACATACTCTCCCTGAGAGAATCCTGATACCCACTACAACTATGGCAAATACTATACTTTGACTTTCACAAAGTGCATTATTTTTTATTTTTTTTAAACATGCCTCAAAACAACAGCTACAAAAACAATGAAGGCACACAGCTTCAGTCCAGAGTGTACTAGAGCATACTTGCCAACCTTTAGACCTCAGAATTCGGGAGATGGAGGGGGGCGGTGGAGTTGGGGGTGGGGGGGGGGGGGGGGGGGGGGTGGGGGGGGGGGGGGGTCGGGGTTTGGTGGTAGCGGGGGGTGTATATTGTAGCATCCCGGAAGAGTTAGTGCTGCAAGGGTTTCTGGGTATTTGTTCTGTTGTGTTACGGTGCGGATGTTCTAGTCTTCTAAATACAGTTTTGAAGATTATAAGAAATAATAAAAAATTTTAAAAAATCCACATAGTCACCTTTACCCATACTTGCCAACCTTGAGACCTCCGATTTCGGGAGGTGGGGGGTGGGGGCGTGGTCGGGGGTGGGGCGGGGCGTGATTGGGGGCGTGGTTAAGAGGGGAGGAGTATATTGACAGCTAGAATTCACCAAGTCAAGTGTTTCATACATATTATATATATATATATATATATATATACCGTATTTTCCGCACCATAAGCCGCCCTGGGTTATAAGCCGCGCCTTCAATGAACGGCATATTTCAAAACTTTGTCCACCTATAAGCCGCCCCGTGTTATAAGCCGCATCTAACTGCGCTAAAGGAATGTCAAAAAAACAGTCAGATAGGTCAGTCAAACTTTAATAATATATTAAAAACCAGCGTGATGTGGGCGCGCACGGAGTCGTATATCAACATGGACGGAGCTGCGTGAAAAAAGCCACCCGGCCTCTTCGCGTAAACTTACCTTAACCACTCGCTCATCTTTTCTTCATCCATCCATCCTTTCGAGTTAGCTTTTTATGATGACGCCGGCTGGAAAGGTCTCTTTTGGCAAGGTCTTCCTTTTGAATATCACCATGGGTGGAAGTTTCTGGCCATTAGCATGGCAAGCTAGAACCACAGTGAAGGATGACTTCTCATTCCCTGTGGTGCGAATATTCACCGTACGTGCTCCCGTTGTATCCACAGTGCGGTTCACAGGAATATCAAAAGTCAGTGGAACCTCGTCCATGTTGATAATGTTCTCTGGCCGGATCTTTTTTTCAGCTATCTTGTTTTTACAATATGCACGGAAAGTAGCCAGCTTTTCTTGAAAGTCTTTAGGCAGTTGCTGTGAAATAGTAGTCCGTGTGCGGATGGAGAGATTGCGTCTTTTCATGAACCGGAAACCTGTCGCTTAGTAGGAGCCATTTTGTGGTCTTTACAGATGTAAACACACAAAGGAAATGAAACGTAATATCCGCGCGCTTCTTCTTCTTCTACGCGGGCGGGTGGTTGCTTACAGTAGAAGAAGAAGTGCTTCCTGTTCTATGGGGGCGGGTGCTTACCTTGGCGGTTGCTTGCGTAGAAGAAGAAGCACTTCCTCTTCTACGGGGAAAAAAGATGGCGGCTGTTTACCGTAGTTACGAGACCGAAACTTTATGAAAATGAATCTTAATATTAATCCATATATAAAGCGCACCGGGTTATAAGGCGCACTGTCAGCTTTTGAGAAAATTTGTGGTTTTTAGGTGCGCCTTATAGTGCGGAAAATACGGTGTATATATATATATATATATATATATATATATATATATATATATATATATATACATCCTGAAAATATGCAAACAAAACTGTGTTTAGATAATTGATACTTCAAACTTAACATAAATAAATATTAAGGAATATAACATAACTTGGCTTCTGAGAGTTTCAAAATGTAATGAATAAAATGCTAAAGTTGTTGATAAACAAGCAATTATTTTAGTAATTAAATATGGTCATTTTAAATGAATTATTATGATAATTTAAAATCAATTATTTCAAAAATGTTTATTTTAATGTATAATTCTATGGCTGGATGCAAAAAGGAGTCACGAAAAAATACAAATAAAAATACAATTAATTGTGATGTTTTTAGCAAAATATAGTAAAAATGTATTTAGTTTTTTTCTTTTGTAATTAATAAATATATTTATTTTTAGGTAAAATAAACATAATGATACAATTTATCTCTAGTCTGGATGATTTAGTTCTTGTCACCCAGTTGTCCTCCCGTCATGAAAAAAGGCTGTCCTCACTCAGGTCCGCATGGAGCTGGAGGGGGCGTGGTTTCCAGCTCCGGCTGAAAATCGGGAGATTTTCGGGAGTCCCGGGAGGTTTTCGGGAGAGGCGCTGAATTTCGGGAGTCTCCCGGAAAATTCGGGAGGGTTGGCAAGTACGCCTTTACCCTAGTTTAATCCAATATATTTACGCTGCCTGGGGTTGAGCATATCTGATTGGTTTGATCTCATCTCGTGGCTCACACTACAGTATGATATTTTCAGTTAATTTAGTATTGTTTTATGCTTGAATATGGTTTATATAAGCCAAAAATATGTAGAATGTGCCTACAAAATATATAATATAGAGAGGCTGCACACTTGAAAGCGCGACTGTAACATCAAACATCATAAAAGATACATCAGAGTGCCTCAATGAAGTAACCCTGCGTGCTTTTGTTGCAGGCCAGCTCGTACAACCTCGGCATTGATCAGTCCGCCTCCGCAGTCCCCACCCCCTTTTCGCACAGAGGACCGATCGGGGAGCCCGAGTTCTCTCCTGCAGATCTCAGCACCGTCGAAGATTCGGTCGCAGGGACGCCGACCAAGAGGGTCCGACCAGAAGGTAAACATGGAGCCTTTCTATCTTTTTTCCAGTCCATAGTGGATCTAACATAATAGTGAGAGTCCAGTCCATAGTGGATCTAACATAATTGGGAGAGTCCAGTCCATAGTGGATCTAACATAATAGTGTGAGAGTCCAGTCCATAGTTGATCTAACATAATAGTGTGAGAGTCCAGTCCATAGTGGATCTAACATAATAGTGAGAGTCCAGTCCATAGTGGATCTAACATAATAGTGAGAGTCCAGTCCATAGTGGATCTAACATAATAGTGTGAGAGTCCAGTCCATAGTGGATCTAACATAATAGTGTGAGAGTCCAGTCCATAGTGGATCTAACATAATAGTGAGAGTCCAGTCCATAGTGGATCTAACATAATAGTGAGAGTCCAGTCCATAGTGGATCTAACATAATAGTGAGAGTCCAGTCCATAGTGGATCTAACATAATAGTGTGAGAATCCAGTCCATAGTGGATCTAACATAATAGTGTGAGAGTCCAGTCCATAGTGGATCTAACATAATAGTGGGAGAGTCCAGTCCATAGTGGATCTAACATAATATTGTGAGAGTCCAGTCCATAGTGGATCTAACATAGTAGTGTGAGAGTCCAGTCCATAGTGGATCTAACATAATAGTGAGAGAGTCCAGTCCATAGTGGATCTAACATAATAGTGTGAGAGTCCAGTCCATAGTGGATCTAACATAATAGTGAGAGTCCAGTCCATAGTGGATCTAACGTAATAGTGAGAGTCCAGTCCATAGTAGATCTAACATAATAGTGAGAGTCCAGTCCATAGTGGATCTAACATAATAGTGAGAGTCCAGTCCACAGTGGATCTAACATAATAGTGTGAGAGTTCAGTCCATAGTGGATCTAACATAATAGTGAGAGAGTCCAGTCCATAGTGGATCTAACATAATAGTGAGAGTCCAGTCCATAGTGGATCTAACATAATAGTGAGAGTCCAGTCCATAGTGGATCTAACATAATAGTGAGAGTCCAGTCCATAGTGGATCCAACATAATAGTGAGAGTCCAGTCCATAGTGGATCTAACATAATAGTGTGAGAGTCCAGTCCATAGTGGATCTAACATAATAGTGTGAGAGTCCAGTCCATAGTGGATCTAACGTAATAGTGTGAGAGTCCAGTCCATAGTGGATCTAACATAATAGTGAGAGTCCAGTCCAAAGTGGATCTAACATAATAGTGGGAGTCCAGTTCATAGTGGATCTAACATAATAATGAGAGTCCAGTCCATAGTGGATCTAACATAATAGTTTGGGAGTCCAGTTCATAGTGGATCTAACATAATAATGAGAGTCCAGTCCATAGTGCATCTAACATAATAGTGAGAGTCCAGTCCATAGTGGATCTAACATAATAGTGTGAGAGTCCAGTCCATAGTGGATCTAACATAATATTGTGAGAGTCCAGTCCATAGTAGATCTAAGATAATAGTGAGAGTCCAGTCCATAGTGGATCTAACATAATAGTGTGTGAGTCCAGTCCATAGTGGATCTAACATAATAGTGTGTGAGTCCAGTACATAGTGGATCTAACATAATAGTGAGAGTCCAGTCCATAGTGGATCTAACATAATAGTGTGAGAGTCCAGTCCATAGTGGATCTAACGTAATAGTGTGAGAGTCCAGTCCATAGTGGATCTAACATAATAGTGAGAGAGTCCAGTCCATAGTGGATCTAACATAATAGTGAGAGTCCAGTCCATAGTGGATCTAACATAATAGTGAGAGTCCAGTCCATAGTGGATCTAACATAATAGTTGAGAGTCCAGTCCATAGTGGATCTAACATAATAGTGAGAGTCCAGTCCATAGTGGATCTAACATAATAGTGTGAGAGTCCAGTCCATAGTGGATCTAACATAATAGTGAGAGTCCAGTCCATCGTGGATCTAACATAATAGTGAGAGTCCAGTCCATAGTGGATCTAACATAATAGTGAGAGTCCAGTCCATAGTGGATCTAACATAATAGTTGAGAGTCCAGTCCATAGTGGATCTAACATAATAGTGAGAGTCCAGTCCATAGTGGATCTAACATAATAGTGTGAGAGTCCAGTCCATAGTGGATCTAACATAATAGTGAGAGAGTCCAGTCCATAGTGGATCTAACATAATAGTGAGAGTCCAGTCCATAGTGGATCTAACATAATAGTGAGAGTCCAGTCCATAGTGGATCTAACATAATAGTGTGAGAGTCCAGTCCATAGTGGATCTAACATAATAGTGAGAGTCCAGTCCATAGTGGATCTAACATAATAGTGAGAGTCCAGTCCATAGTGGATCTGACATAATAGTGAGAGTCCAGTTCATAGTGGATCTAACATAATAGGGAGAGTCCAGTCCATAGTGGATCTAACATAATAGTGAGAGTCCAGTCCATAGTGGATCTAACATAATAGTGAGAGTCTAGTCCATAGTGAATCTAACATAATAGTGTGAGAGTCTAGTCCATAGTGGATCTAACATAATAGTGTGAGAGTCCAGTCTATAGTGGATCTAACATAATAGTGTGAGAGTCCAGTCCATAGTGGATCTAACATAATATTGTTAGAGTCCAGTCCATAGTGGATCTAACATAGTAGTGTGAGAGTCCAGTCCATAGTGGATCTAACATAATAGTGAGAGAGTCCAGTCCATAGTGGATCTAACATAATAGTGTGAGAGTCCAGTCCATAGTGGATCTAACATAATAGTGAGAGTCCAGTTCATAGTGGATCTAACATAATAATGAGAGTCCAGTCCATAGTGGATCTAACATAATAGTTTGGGAGTCCAGTTCATAGTGGATCTAACATAATAATGAGAGTCCAGTCCATAGTGCATCTAACATAATAGTGAGAGTCCAGTCCATAGTGGATCTAACATAATAGTGTGAGAGTCCAGTCCATAGTGGATCTAACATAATATTGTGAGAGTCCAGTCCATAGTAGATCTAAGATAATAGTGAGAGTCCAGTCCATAGTGGATCTAACATAATAGTGTGTGAGTCCAGTCCATAGTGGATCTAACATAATAGTGTGTGAGTCCAGTACATAGTGGATCTAACATAATAGTGAGAGTCCAGTCCATAGTGGATCTAACATAATAGTGTGAGAGTCCAGTCCATAGTGGATCTAACGTAATAGTGTGAGAGTCCAGTCCATAGTGGATCTAACATAATAGTGAGAGAGTCCAGTCCATAGTGGATCTAACATAATAGTGAGAGTCCAGTCCATAGTGGATCTAACATAATAGTGAGAGTCCAGTCCATAGTGGATCTAACATAATAGTTGAGAGTCCAGTCCATAGTGGATCTAACATAATAGTGAGAGTCCAGTCCATAGTGGATCTAACATAATAGTGTGAGAGTCCAGTCCATAGTGGATCTAACATAATAGTGAGAGTCCAGTCCATAGTGGATCTAACATAATAGTGAGAGTCCAGTCCATAGTGGATCTAACATAATAGTGAGAGTCCAGTCCATAGTGGATCTAACATAATAGTTGAGAGTCCAGTCCATAGTGGATCTAACATAATAGTGAGAGTCCAGTCCATAGTGGATCTAACATAATAGTGTGAGAGTCCAGTCCATAGTGGATCTAACATAATAGTGAGAGAGTCCAGTCCATAGTGGATCTAACATAATAGTGAGAGTCCAGTCCATAGTGGATCTAACATAATAGTGAGAGTCCAGTCCATAGTGGATCTAACATAATAGTGTGAGAGTCCAGTCCATAGTGGATCTAACATAATAGTGAGAGTCCAGTCCATAGTGGATCTAACATAATAGTGAGAGTCCAGTCCATAGTGGATCTGACATAATAGTGAGAGTCCAGTTCATAGTGGATCTAACATAATAGGGAGAGTCCAGTCCATAGTGGATCTAACATAATAGTGAGAGTCCAGTCCATAGTGGATCTAACATAATAGTGTGAGAGTCCAGTCCATAGTGGATCTAACATAATAGTAAGTGTCCAGTCCATAGTGGATCTAACATAATAGTGTGAGAGTCCAGTCCATAGTGGATCTAACATAATAGTGAGAGTCCAGTCCATAGTGGATCTAACATAATAGTGAGAGAGTCCAGTCCATAGTGGATCTAACATAATAGTGAGAGTCCAGTCCATAGTGGATCTAACATAATAGTGTGAGAGTCCAGTCCATAGTGGATCTAACATTATAGGGAGAGTCCAGTCCATAGTGGATCTAACATAATAGGGAGAGTCCAGTCCATAGTGGATCTAACATAATAGTGAGAGTCCAGTCCATAGTAGATCTAACATAATAGTGAGAGTCCAGTCCATAGTGGATCTAACATAATAGTGAGAGAGTCCAGTCCATAGTGGATCTAACGTAATAGTGTGAGAGTCCAGTCCATAGTGGATCTAACATAATAGTGTGAGAGTCCAGTCCATAGTGGATCTAACATAATAGTGAGAGAGTCCAGTCCATAGTGGATCTAACATAATAGTGTGAGAGTCCAGTCCATAGTGGATCTAACATAATAGTGAGAGTCCAGTCCATAGTGGATCTAACATAATAGTGAGAGTCCAGTCCATAGTAGATCTAACATAATAGTGAGAGTCCAGTCCATAGTGGATCTAACATAATAGTGAGAGTCCACTCCATAGTGGATCTAACATAATAGTGTGAGAGTTCAGTCCATAGTGGATCTAACATAATAGTGAGAGAGTCCAGTCCATAGTGGATCTAACATAATAGTGAGAGTCCAGTCCATAGTGGATCTAACATAATAGTGAGAGTCCAGTCCATAGTGGATCTAACATAATAGTGAGAGTCCAGTCCATAGTGGATCCAACATAATAGTGAGAGTCCAGTCCATAGTGGATCTAACATAATAGTGAGAGTCCAGTCCATAGTGGATCTAACATAATAGTGTGAGAGTCCAGTCCATAGTGGATCTAACATAATATTGTTAGAGTCCAGTCCATAGTGGATCTAACATAATATTGTGAGAGTCCAGTCCATAGTGGATCTAACATAATATTGTGAGAGTCCAGTCCATAGTTGATCTAACATAATAGTGTGAGAGTCCAGTCCATAGTGGATCTAACATAATAGTGTGAGAGTCCAGTCCATAGTGGATCTAACATAATAGTGAGAGAGTCCAGTCCATAGTGGATCTAACATAATAGTGAGAGAGTCCAGTCCATAGTGGATCTAACGTAATAGTGTGAGAGTCCAGTCCATAGTGGATCTAACATAATAGTGTGAGAGTCCAGTCCATAGTGGATCTAACATAATAGTGAGAGAGTCCAGTCCATAGTGGATCTAACATAATAGTGTGAGAGTCCAGTCCATAGTGGATCTAACATAATAGTGAGAGTCCAGTCCATAGTGGATCTAACATAATAGTGAGAGTCCAGTCCATAGTAGATCTAACATAATAGTGAGAGTCCAGTCCATAGTGGATCTAACATAATAGTGAGAGTCCACTCCATAGTGGATCTAACATAATAGTGTGAGAGTTCAGTCCATAGTGGATCTAACATAATAGTGAGAGAGTCCAGTCCATAGTGGATCTAACATAATAGTGAGAGTCCAGTCCATAGTGGATCTAACATAATAGTGAGAGTCCAGTCCATAGTGGATCTAACATAATAGTGAGAGTCCAGTCCATAGTGGATCCAACATAATAGTGAGAGTCCAGTCCATAGTGGATCTAACATAATAGTGAGAGTCCAGTCCATAGTGGATCTAACATAATAGTGTGAGAGTCCAGTCCATAGTGGATCTAACATAATAGTGAGAGTCCAGTCCATAGTGGATCTAACATAATAGTGAGAGTCCAGTCCATAGTGGATCTAACATAATAGTGAGAGTCCAGTCCATAGTGGATCTAACATAATAGTGAGAGTCCAGTCCATAGTGGATCTAACATAATAGTGTGAGAGTCCAGTCCATAGTGGAGCTAACATAATAGTGAGAGTCCAGTCCATAGTGGATCTAACATAATAGTGAGAGTCCAGTCCATAGTGGATCTAACATAATAGTGTGAGAGTCCAGTCCATAGTGGATCTAACATAATAGTGAAAGTCCAGTCCATAGTGGATCTAACATAATAGTGAGAGTCCAGTCCATAGTGGATCTAACATAATAGTGAGAGTCCAGTCCATAGTGGATCTAACATAATAGTGAGAGTCCAGTCCATAGTGGATCTAACATAATAGTGAGAGTCCAGTCTATAGTGGATCTAACATAATAGTGAGAGAGTCCAGTTCATAGTGGATCTAACATAATATTGTGAGAGTCCAGTCCATAGTGGATCTAACATAATAGGGAGAGTCCAGTCCATAGTGGATCTAACATAATAGTGAGAGTCCAGTCCATAGTGGATCTAACATAATAGTGAGAGTCCAGTCCATAGTGGATCTAACATAATAGTGAGAGTCCAGTCCATTGTGGATCTAACATAATAGTGAGAGTCCAGTCCATAGTGGATCTAACATAATAGTGAGAGTCCAGTCCATAGTGGATCTAACATAATAGTGAGAGTCCAGTCCATAGTGGATCTAACATAATAGTGTGAGAGTCCAGTCCATAGTGGATCTAACATAATAGTGAGAGTCCAGTCCATAGTGGATCTAACATAATAGTGTGAGAGTCCAGTCCATAGTGGATCTAACATAATAGTGAGAGTCCAGTCCATAGTGGATCTAACATAATAGTGAGAGTCCAGTCCATAGTGGATCTAACATAATAGTGAGAGTCCAGTCCATAGTGGATCTAACATAATAGTGAGAGTCCAGTCCATAGTGGATCTAACATAATAGTGTGAGAGTCCAGTCCATAGTGGAGCTAACATAATAGTGAGAGTCCAGTCCATAGTGGATCTAACATAATAGTGAGAGTCCAGTCCATAGTGGATCCAACATAATAGTGAGAGTCCAGTCCATAGTGGATCTAACATAATAGTGAGAGTCCAGTCCATAGTGGATCTAACATAATAGTGTGAGAGTCCAGTCCATAGTGGATCTAACATAATAGTGAGAGTCCAGTTCATAGTGGATCTAACATAATAGGGAGAGTCCAGTCCATAGTGGATCTAACATAATAGTGAGAGTCCAGTCCATAGTGGATCTAACATAATAGTGTGAGAGTCCAGTCCATAGTGGATCTAACATAATATTGTGAGAGTCCAGTCCATAGTGGATCTAACATAATAGTGAGAGTCCAGTCCATAGTGGATCTAACATAATAGTGTGTGAGTCCAGTCCATAGTGGATCTAACATAATAGTGAGAGTCCAGTCCATAGTGGATCTAACATAATAGGGAGAGTCCAGTCCATAGTGGATCTAACATAATAGTGAGAGTCCAGTCCATAGTGGATCTAACATAATAGTGTGAGAGTCCAGTCCATAGTGGATCTAACATAATAGTGAAAGTCCAGTCCATAGTGGATCTAACATAATAGTGAGAGTCCAGTCCATAGTGGATCTAACATAATAGTGAGAGTCCAGTCCATAGTGGATCTAACATAATAGTGAGAGTCCAGTCCATAGTGGATCTAACATAATAGTGAGAGTCCAGTCTATAGTGGATCTAACATAATAGTGAGAGAGTCCAGTTCATAGTGGATCTAACATAATATTGTGAGAGTCCAGTCCATAGTGGATCTAACATAATAGGGAGAGTCCAGTCCATAGTGGATCTAACATAATAGTGAGAGTCCAGTCCATAGTGGATCTAACATAATAGTGAGAGTCCAGTCCATAGTGGATCTAACATAATAGTGAGAGTCCAGTCCATAGTGGATCTAACATAATAGTGAGAGTCCAGTCCATAGTGGATCTAACATAATAGTGAGAGTCCAGTCCATAGTGGATCTAACATAATAGTGAGAGTCCAGTCCATAGTGGATCTAACATAATAGTGTGAGAGTCCAGTCCATAGTGGATCTAACATAATAGTGAGAGTCCAGTCCATAGTGGATCTAACATAATAGTGTGAGAGTCCAGTCCATAGTGGATCTAACATAATAGTGAGAGTCCAGTCCATAGTGGATCTAACATAATAGTGAGAGTCCAGTCCATAGTGGATCTAACATAATAGTGAGAGTCCAGTCCATAGTGGATCTAACATAATAGTGAGAGTCCAGTCCATAGTGGATCTAACATAATAGTGAGAGTCCAGTCCATAGTGGATCTAACATAATAGTGTGAGAGTCCAGTCCATAGTGGATCTAACATAATAGTGAGAGTCCAGTCCATAGTGGATCTAACATAATAGTGAGAGTCCAGTCCATAGTGGATCTAACATAATAGTGAGAGTCCAGTCCATAGTGGATCTAACATAATAGTGAGAGTCCAGTCCATAGTGGATCTAACATAATAGTGTGAGAGTCCAGTCCATAGTGGAGCTAACATAATAGTGAGAGTCCAGTCCATAGTGGATCTAACATAATAGTGAGAGTCCAGTCCATAGTGGATCTAACATAATAGTGTGAGAGTCCAGTCCATAGTGGATCTAACATAATAGTGAAAGTCCAGTCCATAGTGGATCTAACATAATAGTGAGAGTCCAGTCCATAGTGGATCTAACATAATAGTGAGAGTCCAGTCCATAGTGGATCTAACATAATAGTGAGAGTCCAGTCCATAGTGGATCTAACATAATAGTGAGAGTCCAGTCTATAGTGGATCTAACATAATAGTGAGAGAGTCCAGTTCATAGTGGATCTAACATAATATTGTGAGAGTCCAGTCCATAGTGGATCTAACATAATAGGGAGAGTCCAGTCCATAGTGGATCTAACATAATAGTGAGAGTCCAGTCCATAGTGGATCTAACATAATAGTGAGAGTCCAGTCCATAGTGGATCTAACATAATAGTGAGAGTCCAGTCCATAGTGGATCTAACATAATAGTGAGAGTCCAGTCCATAGTGGATCTAACATAATAGTGAGAGTCCAGTCCATAGTGGATCTAACATAATAGTGAGAGTCCAGTCCATAGTGGATCTAACATAATAGTGTGAGAGTCCAGTCCATAGTGGATCTAACATAATAGTGAGAGTCCAGTCCATAGTGGATCTAACATAATAGTGTGAGAGTCCAGTCCATAGTGGATCTAACATAATAGTGAGAGTCCAGTCCATAGTGGATCTAACATAATAGTGAGAGTCCAGTCCATAGTGGATCTAACATAATAGTGAGAGTCCAGTCCATAGTGGATCTAACATAATAGTGAGAGTCCAGTCCATAGTGGATCTAACATAATAGTGTGAGAGTCCAGTCCATAGTGGAGCTAACATAATAGTGAGAGTCCAGTCCATAGTGGATCTAACATAATAGTGAGAGTCCAGTCCATAGTGGATCCAACATAATAGTGAGAGTCCAGTCCATAGTGGATCTAACATAATAGTGAGAGTCCAGTCCATAGTGGATCTAACATAATAGTGTGAGAGTCCAGTCCATAGTGGATCTAACATAATAGTGAGAGTCCAGTTCATAGTGGATCTAACATAATAGGGAGAGTCCAGTCCATAGTGGATCTAACATAATAGTGAGAGTCCAGTCCATAGTGGATCTAACATAATAGTGTGAGAGTCCAGTCCATAGTGGATCTAACATAATATTGTGAGAGTCCAGTCCATAGTGGATCTAACATAATAGTGAGAGTCCAGTCCATAGTGGATCTAACATAATAGTGTGTGAGTCCAGTCCATAGTGGATCTAACATAATAGTGAGAGTCCAGTCCATAGTGGATCTAACATAATAGGGAGAGTCCAGTCCATAGTGGATCTAACATAATAGTGAGAGTCCAGTCCATAGTGGATCTAACATAATAGTGTGAGAGTCCAGTCCATAGTGGATCTAACATAATAGTGAAAGTCCAGTCCATAGTGGATCTAACATAATAGTGAGAGTCCAGTCCATAGTGGATCTAACATAATAGTGAGAGTCCAGTCCATAGTGGATCTAACATAATAGTGAGAGTCCAGTCCATAGTGGATCTAACATAATAGTGAGAGTCCAGTCTATAGTGGATCTAACATAATAGTGAGAGAGTCCAGTTCATAGTGGATCTAACATAATATTGTGAGAGTCCAGTCCATAGTGGATCTAACATAATAGGGAGAGTCCAGTCCATAGTGGATCTAACATAATAGTGAGAGTCCAGTCCATAGTGGATCTAACATAATAGTGAGAGTCCAGTCCATAGTGGATCTAACATAATAGTGAGAGTCCAGTCCATAGTGGATCTAACATAATAGTGAGAGTCCAGTCCATAGTGGATCTAACATAATAGTGAGAGTCCAGTCCATAGTGGATCTAACATAATAGTGAGAGTCCAGTCCATAGTGGATCTAACATAATAGTGTGAGAGTCCAGTCCATAGTGGATCTAACATAATAGTGAGAGTCCAGTCCATAGTGGATCTAACATAATAGTGTGAGAGTCCAGTCCATAGTGGATCTAACATAATAGTGAGAGTCCAGTCCATAGTGGATCTAACATAATAGTGAGAGTCCAGTCCATAGTGGATCTAACATAATAGTGAGAGTCCAGTCCATAGTGGATCTAACATAATAGTGAGAGTCCAGTCCATAGTGGATCTAACATAATAGTGAGAGTCCAGTCCATAGTGGATCTAACATAATAGTGTGAGAGTCCAGTCCATAGTGGATCTAACATAATAGTGAGAGTCCAGTCCATAGTGGATCTAACATAATAGTGAGAGTCCAGTCCATAGTGGATCTAACATAATAGTGAGAGTCCAGTCCATAGTGGATCTAACATAATAGTGAGAGTCCAGTCCATAGTGGATCTAACATAATAGTGTGAGAGTCCAGTCCATAGTGGAGCTAACATAATAGTGAGAGTCCAGTCCATAGTGGAGCTAACATAATAGTGTGAGAGTCCAGTCCATAGTGGATCTAGCATAATAGGGAGAGTCCAGTCCATAGTGGATCTAACATAATAGTGAGAGTCCAGTCCATAGTGGATCTAACATAATAGTGAGAGTCCAGTCCATAGTGGATCTAACATAATAGTGAGAGTCCAGTCCATAGTGGATCTAACATAATAGTGAGAGTCCAGTCCATAGTGGATCTAACATAATAGTGTGAGAGTCCAGTCCATAGTGGATCTAACATAATAGTGAGAGTCCAGTCCATAGTGGATCTAACATAATAGTGAGAGTCCAGTCCATAGTGGATCTAACATAATAGTGAGAGTCCAGTCCATAGTGGATCTAACATAATAGTGAGAGTCCAGTCCATAGTGGATCTAACATAATAGTGTGAGAGTCCAGTCCATAGTGGAGCTAACATAATAGTGAGAGTCCAGTCCATAGTGGATCTAACATAATAGTGAGAGTCCAGTCCATAGTGGATCTAACATAATAGTGTGAGAGTCCAGTCCATAGTGGATCTAACATAATAGTGAAAGTCCAGTCCATAGTGGATCTAACATAATAGTGAGAGTCCAGTCCATAGTGGATCTAACATAATAGTGAGAGTCCAGTCCATAGTGGATCTAACATAATAGTGAGAGTCCAGTCCATAGTGGATCTAACATAATAGTGAGAGTCCAGTCTATAGTGGATCTAACATAATAGTGAGAGAGTCCAGTTCATAGTGGATCTAACATAATATTGTGAGAGTCCAGTCCATAGTGGATCTAACATAATAGGGAGAGTCCAGTCCATAGTGGATCTAACATAATAGTGAGAGTCCAGTCCATAGTGGATCTAACATAATAGTGAGAGTCCAGTCCATAGTGGATCTAACATAATAGTGAGAGTCCAGTCCATAGTGGATCTAACATAATAGTGAGAGTCCAGTCCATAGTGGATCTAACATAATAGTGAGAGTCCAGTCCATAGTGGATCTAACATAATAGTGAGAGTCCAGTCCATAGTGGATCTAACATAATAGTGTGAGAGTCCAGTCCATAGTGGATCTAACATAATAGTGAGAGTCCAGTCCATAGTGGATCTAACATAATAGTGTGAGAGTCCAGTCCATAGTGGATCTAACATAATAGTGAGAGTCCAGTCCATAGTGGATCTAACATAATAGTGAGAGTCCAGTCCATAGTGGATCTAACATAATAGTGAGAGTCCAGTCCATAGTGGATCTAACATAATAGTGAGAGTCCAGTCCATAGTGGATCTAACATAATAGTGTGAGAGTCCAGTCCATAGTGGAGCTAACATAATAGTGAGAGTCCAGTCCATAGTGGATCTAACATAATAGTGAGAGTCCAGTCCATAGTGGATCCAACATAATAGTGAGAGTCCAGTCCATAGTGGATCTAACATAATAGTGAGAGTCCAGTCCATAGTGGATCTAACATAATAGTGTGAGAGTCCAGTCCATAGTGGATCTAACATAATAGTGAGAGTCCAGTTCATAGTGGATCTAACATAATAGGGAGAGTCCAGTCCATAGTGGATCTAACATAATAGTGAGAGTCCAGTCCATAGTGGATCTAACATAATAGTGTGAGAGTCCAGTCCATAGTGGATCTAACATAATATTGTGAGAGTCCAGTCCATAGTGGATCTAACATAATAGTGAGAGTCCAGTCCATAGTGGATCTAACATAATAGTGTGTGAGTCCAGTCCATAGTGGATCTAACATAATAGTGAGAGTCCAGTCCATAGTGGATCTAACATAATAGGGAGAGTCCAGTCCATAGTGGATCTAACATAATAGTGAGAGTCCAGTCCATAGTGGATCTAACATAATAGTGTGAGAGTCCAGTCCATAGTGGATCTAACATAATAGTGAAAGTCCAGTCCATAGTGGATCTAACATAATAGTGAGAGTCCAGTCCATAGTGGATCTAACATAATAGTGAGAGTCCAGTCCATAGTGGATCTAACATAATAGTGAGAGTCCAGTCCATAGTGGATCTAACATAATAGTGAGAGTCCAGTCTATAGTGGATCTAACATAATAGTGAGAGAGTCCAGTTCATAGTGGATCTAACATAATATTGTGAGAGTCCAGTCCATAGTGGATCTAACATAATAGGGAGAGTCCAGTCCATAGTGGATCTAACATAATAGTGAGAGTCCAGTCCATAGTGGATCTAACATAATAGTGAGAGTCCAGTCCATAGTGGATCTAACATAATAGTGAGAGTCCAGTCCATAGTGGATCTAACATAATAGTGAGAGTCCAGTCCATAGTGGATCTAACATAATAGTGAGAGTCCAGTCCATAGTGGATCTAACATAATAGTGAGAGTCCAGTCCATAGTGGATCTAACATAATAGTGTGAGAGTCCAGTCCATAGTGGATCTAACATAATAGTGAGAGTCCAGTCCATAGTGGATCTAACATAATAGTGTGAGAGTCCAGTCCATAGTGGATCTAACATAATAGTGAGAGTCCAGTCCATAGTGGATCTAACATAATAGTGAGAGTCCAGTCCATAGTGGATCTAACATAATAGTGAGAGTCCAGTCCATAGTGGATCTAACATAATAGTGAGAGTCCAGTCCATAGTGGATCTAACATAATAGTGAGAGTCCAGTCCATAGTGGATCTAACATAATAGTGTGAGAGTCCAGTCCATAGTGGATCTAACATAATAGTGAGAGTCCAGTCCATAGTGGATCTAACATAATAGTGAGAGTCCAGTCCATAGTGGATCTAACATAATAGTGAGAGTCCAGTCCATAGTGGATCTAACATAATAGTGAGAGTCCAGTCCATAGTGGATCTAACATAATAGTGTGAGAGTCCAGTCCATAGTGGAGCTAACATAATAGTGAGAGTCCAGTCCATAGTGGAGCTAACATAATAGTGTGAGAGTCCAGTCCATAGTGGATCTAGCATAATAGGGAGAGTCCAGTCCATAGTGGAGCCAGCAGGAGATCATCCTGAGCGGAGACAGGTCAGCAGCACAGAGTATATGTAACAGCTGCAGCAAAAAAGGGCAGCATAATATATATTAGGTATTAAATATTACATTATTATTAAATGTAATATATTTATTAAATTGAATAAATATATTTAAATTATAAAATATATTATTTTAGTGTCTTTTGATCTGTAAAGGCAAGCACTTTGGGACCACTTGCCAATTTTAAATGTTTCTTTGTTATCAATAACGATGATGTCATTTCAGCTGGCAGCTCCCCCAAAGGAGAGTCCTGCGACACCCTCCAACCGGCAGCTACACCGCGGCCCAGCCAGAATCGCAACTCTGACGCTTCATCGGCAGCACGTTCACAGGAAGACCCTTCGACGTCTGAGAGCTCAGGCGTCCGAGCTCGCTCCTCGCCATTTGGCGTCACGTTCCCCTTGAGCTCGGAAAAACGTGCCGGTGTCGGGGTCACACCAAGGAGAAGCGTTTGTCAACCGAACGGGCGGGCAGAGCCAGAAGGCTGCAGCGCCGCTCCACCCGACAACAGCGCCTTCCCGTCGCCGCCGACAATGGACCCTCAAGAGCCTGCGTCCCTTTCCGAAAACCCCACAGACACACCAGACGGGGAGCATTCTCTAGCAGGCGGTTCCGAGATGACGGACTTCTCGGCACCCATCCCGGAGGACCGCGACCCGGCTGTGATGAGCGACGTGAGCAGTAAGAGCTCGCTGACTGCCAGGGTGGCCAAACTGCTGCAGGGCGAGTCCACATCGGACCAGAAGGACCCCGAGCACAG